>NC_041394.2:293814662-294115912 GCF_900747795.2 Erpetoichthys calabaricus
ATCTATAGTTCACACTGCACAGAAAAATGAGAAACTCATTAAGTTTAATGACCTGGAGATGAACAGCAGTAGGATGTGGTGATGTAAGACAAGGATAACACCAATTGTCAGGAGAGATGCTGAAGGAGGGATTGGAAGGAAACTCATTGCTCCCAAGCCATCAACAAGCTAGCAAACTCTAGAACACTGTACTCATGGGATCAATGGACAGATTAAGAAGGCGTTTGACTTGTTAGCTCCTTTGGTTTTACTTCATCAGGAGACTGGTTCAAAACCATCCTAGCAACAGTCTTTGTGGAATATGCATGTTCTCCCTTTGTGTATCTACCATTTTTTAATCCTTTTTTCCGCACATATCGGACATGTAAGAATTATTTTACCTGATGACTCAAAACTGAGCCAGTGTACTTTGTAGTAGATCTGGGATGTTCACTGATTTCCAGGGCTAGGATTAAGTTACACCTCCAATTCCATGCCTGTACAAGCGGACAGGTAGTGAAGGATCACAATGAATAAAAATTCCAAATTAGGTAAAATGGTGAGGAAATCATAGGCACCTATACTTGCAGATTTCACCAAAGCTAATTTAGTGTCTCTATTAGAAGGTTTGCAGACCTCTTTTATGATTTCACACAGCATGTACTTAAGGGCAATCCAATTAAATGAACTGTCAATGGTGATGCATTTCACCAGCTCATAAATGACACGTATTTGAGAAGCAATACAGCATTTAAAACACTTCTTTTATACCAGTCACTAATATAAAGTATCTCACGCCTATCATTTGTATTACTTGCCCAGATGTAAAGCTGCTCAAATGTATTTTTTTGTCATTCTCAAAGATATACGTTAAGCCCTGAGCAACGGATTCATACAGATGCTTTAAAAATACATTTCTACAAGCATGTGCAATCTTTGTTTTCTAAAGCATGCTTGTGTATACATGTTGTGTGTTTGCAAGATGGCATGTTGACAAGACATGGAAGTAAGAATTTAACTATACTTACTTAAATGAGACCACACTACTCATTTACATTTACCTTTATTTATTCGGCTGACACCTTTATCCAAGACGGCTTACAACATTTATGGTACAACTGGCTACATTTGTTTGGGTTTTCCAGTTGGAGCAAAGGCAGGACTTGACCTGCTCATGGTCACAGAGTGTCAGTAGTGGGATTTGAACCCACAACCTCGGGGAAATTTTTCAAAAAAGTACCCGTTTGAAAATGGTTGCTATTTAAATAATTTCATTGCTCACATCCCAAAGACATGCATGTGTGGACGTTTCCCCTGCCATCCTCTCTGTGACACACTACCATTAGGTACTTTTATGAATTACTAACAGTCCCCCGTGGTTTCATCTGCGTAGTAGTGAAACAGGACAGAGAGGAGGCCCGGCTCCCCACTCCTGATGTCATGCTTCCCCCTTCCCCTTGGCCTGCAGCCTCTCGGATTAGCAAGAATATGTCGTTCCTGCACACAAACTATGATTCTTAGCACAATAAGAGAAGTCGCAAAATCAACTGGAATGTTCAAGCAAATTCTAGAAAAAAACCCGATCTAAATCCGTTAAGTAGTTCTCTCTTTCACTAGCTAAGCGGAGTTAAGGTTACCTCTGTCTTGGATTCACGCAAATATATTGCTCCTGCAAGTGAACTATGATACTTTGTGCAATGAGAGAAGTCGCAAAATCAACCAGAATGTTCAAGCAAATCACAGAAAAAAAACCCAATCTAAATCTGTTAAGTAGTTCTCGCGTGAAAAAAAGTGGACAGACATACAGACATCAGATTTTATATATAGAGAGATTTAGCAGAAGTGTGTAAAAAAATGCTAGTGGAGCAAACGACAATACGCATTTATAGTGCCTCACTGTGAATGCGACTGCTCTTTTATCTTTAACCAAATCAAAAGCTTTCCTTCTTTTTGTAAATTAACATGTATACTTGAAGAGGGGTTCTTGATGTTTATTATATTTCTTCAACTTCTGTAACAAGCTATATTTCCAGTTAGGGAAAAATAAAGAACTAACAATGTACGTGCCTACTGAAATTACTGGGACGCCAGACAGTAAAGCGGGTCTCTTGCCCCCTCTATTTCCAAATGGATATACACACTTGCAACACTTGTGAAAGTTTTCTATTTCTCTCCCTTAGGACCACTTAGAATACTTTTTTATTATAGGCAGAAAAGAAAAAGTAAATAAATGAACAACAAGGTTATTCAGCAGGACTACCACACCCGAGAACCAGTCATAATCACAACCTAGACTGACAGGAGTCAAGATGTAGCTCATTTTAGGCCTCCATGCTCATGGAGATAAAGACATATTAGAATTAAATTACCAAGTAGTGTGGTAGAGTGTAGGACTTTAGGAAAATTCAAAATGCGACTTGATGTTATTTTGGAGAATCTAGGTTGGGGTACTCAGTTTCAGTCCTGGAGGTCCGCAGTGGCTGCAGGTTTCTGCTTTAACCACATTTTTAATTAGAACCCATTCATTCACTACTAAAGTAATATGTTTTTTGTTGCTTTAGTTTTAGTTAACTCGTTTGTTATGATTCAGAACCCTTATTTGCCTGTTTTAGTTTTAAACAGCTGCACTAAGGTTTTAATTGTTGTTGGTTTCCTTAACTAGCCTTAATCAGTTAATAATCAGGTACAAAGGAACCTCCAGCTTTCCAGCTCAAGTGCTTCAATTTAAACTTGTGTGTGTATCTGAGTTAATACAATGTTTTGAAATAAAAGAGAGAGATGGGAAGGACCAAGAGGTACAAATCTGTTCCAGACCACAAAATATATGGATAAAAAAATCCACAATGTAATAAAGATTTGTCTTGGAAGAAAGAAAGCACTAACAAGCCACATAATTAAAAACCAAGTTTGATTATCTGCTAGGCCTGGTGTCAAATTACGAAATTGGTTTGAATGAAAACCTGAACCCACTGCGGCCCTTCAGGAGCAGACTTGAGTACCCCTGATCTAAGTGAGTCGGGTGGACTTGTTGGACTGTTCTCATCACAACTGTTCTAATATTCTAATGAAACAGACGGAATTAAAAAGGAACTTCTCCAAAAATGTAAAAAGCTTGGAGATATACCTGGAGAACATTGTAAAATGGGTGCACTGCAATTAATGTTTTTTCACCCAAGAGACATGCTGTTCTGCAAAATGCAACTGAACTCTGATCGCTAGGGTCAAAAGGTTTAGGCCCATTACTCAGAGAGCCATTGCTGCAAGATGAAGGGGCCTCACAGGTTACTGAACAATCGTTTTAAAAAAATAAGAGTTAACGATCGCTTGGAAAATGAAGATAAACACTCACCGTTATTACAGAAGGTCAGAGGACACAGTAGATAATCCCAAGTGTACTGTAAAATGTGAGTAATTCAACCAATCCAATATAGTGCTTGCTGCACAGAGATTTTAAGGTACGACACTAAAATAAGGAACACGTTACTGCACAAGTGGTTTGAAGTGTGACAACACAGCCTTGATCCACTAAATGACTGTATCAACTCCACTTTTGAAAGTCAAAAGGAAGTCAAAATACAAAATATTTGTTTTCAGGTAACCCAGTCTTAAGTGAGCTTTAGTGTTATTTTGTCAAAACCAGCAGTAAATGTGTGAAGCAACATCCCTGCACAGCATGAGCAAACACTGACTTGAAGGCCTGCTCGAATCAATCAGTCTGACATGACAACATTCACATTACATTCTCATAGCGTTTTCAAAACCGTTTGCCATACTAAAGCCGAAATGAACCCAAAAATGCATTGAAATCCTGTTCAAATGCAATTGTTTATAGTGACTTTCATCATAAGCTCAACTACATGTCACATTACAAAGTACTGCAGCTTCACACATTCAGATATTAAATTCTGTTCCCATCATTGTTTGGTGTTTGAACATTCTCCACATGATTTTCTCCAGGTACCCCAGTTTTCCTTCCACATCTGAAAGCCTTCTGTGGCCTCTTGTGAGCGTGGGTGTGTTTAAGTCGGCCCTGTAATTGACTGGTTCTACATCCAGGATTGGCTCCCCTGCTTTGAGGCTGATGCTGCCAACGTAGGTTCTGCCCACCAGCAACCCTGAATTGGACTAAACAGATGTATGTTAAACAAAATGGCACATTGTACAGTTTTATGACAAAAAAATAAGAAATTCTTATTCTACTGAAAGTAATGCTTCCACACTAACTATCATCCATTTGTGTTGCCCATTATGTTGTCGAACATATATTCAAATAGAGACTGACTTTCAAAAAGGGTGGATTTTTTAGTGACACATTTGGCTTGAATGTCACGCTACTAGCACTGCCCGTGTTGCTGATGTTTCATGAAGACCAGATAGAAATCAAAAGTAAAGAAATCATCAGATACCGTGCCAATGGACGAATATGCCCTCTATTTGATTGAGATATCCATGTCAAAAGAAGACAAGGCACTCAAAAATCTTTT
Organism: Erpetoichthys calabaricus; assembly: GCF_900747795.2. Lineage (NCBI taxonomy): Eukaryota > Metazoa > Chordata > Cladistia > Polypteriformes > Polypteridae > Erpetoichthys > Erpetoichthys calabaricus. The sequence continues at coordinate 293,819,126 of NC_041394.2, forward strand.
GACTACTGTACAAACATCTATCCAAAGTAGAAGGACAAAGTTTCATGGTGAGCAGTCAATGAAGACTATCAGAGAGGGATTACTATGGTGGAGCTGAAGAACAAACCCTGATTACTTCTAAAAAAGTACTATTCATGTAAAGTGCTGTCAAGAACACAAGAAATGGGGGGAAAAGTCAGCTAGATGGACGAATCACCCCTGTTTAAGTTCATAAATGTTCACTTCTGATAGTGATGGATTCTGGTGGCTTTGTTTTGGTGCAGGACACATTTTCCAGGCATGAATGATGTCCACCCATTCAATTAGATGTCAGGATAATTACAAGCAATTTTGAGTGATGTTGACACATTTCAATTTTGGTGACTGAAACGCGGATACAGCAGAACAGTCAAAAGTCTTTTTGAAGAGCAAGAGAATACGGTCATCCCAATCCAACAAATTTCAACCAGTTGAATTTTAATGATGGCTCCTGGAACAGTACCTAAGATACAATTTTCCAATACCATCATCAGACCTACAGATGATGAAATTATTTATTGAAAAATGGTGATCTCCTATACAGTTCCAGACACTTATAGAATTTGGGCCTCGACACACCGAAACTGCCCTGACACATCTTGATGTCTTAATGACCTATTAGACAATTTTGCCAGCAATGCCATTTATTTACTAGTCACTTGTGCGTACGATACGCAATAGATGGCATTGACAGTGAAGCCCAGATTGAGTAGTCAAGGACAGATACAGACATGCAGAATTCAAAGATTAATATATAAGGTGTCACACATTACGGATGATAATGTCACTTTTAGAATGCAATGGCTCTATCTCCAGTTTGAATAAAGGCAGAAGCTGTCTTCCACCCCAAAATGAAGGTCATCCCATAAATAACTGTAAATGGTGACAGCTCTTTGGATAGAAGCATACATCACACTACCACAGTAACAAGTTGTTAACAGCACGGCACAGCAGACACATTACATTACAGACATCATTAGGTGCCCCGTTGCCTCCTTTTAATTTTAATAACTTCAGAAAGCAGCATCTCTTATGCTTTGCTTTTAAAACAATGTGGCGCCTTCTTTTTTTTTTTTTCTATTTTCATCTGTTGACTGCTCTAGATTCTGTCTGATTTACACAATAAGAGGTGATTATGCAGAAAACATTGTTTTGCAAAAGGAATTTATTTTTAGAATTGCAGGCCTGCAACTTTGAAGCAAATTGTAAAATGTGCTTAAGATCTTCCATCGATTTCTTTTCAATGTCCACTGAAGGAATAGTGGAGAATCGCACCTTATAGGAAGTCTGAGTGTAATATAGGAACACACATCCCCAGACCTGATCCCAGAGCACAACACGGCATAAACAAATGCACTAACATCTGGGCACTTCACAGGCACCATTGAGTCTGATAGCATGCATTTTCATTGTAGGAGGACACCAGAGATGCACTAAAAATGGCACATGAATTAATTAAAATTAATGAATTAAAAATGTTTTTAAAAATAATGTTTTCATATACAGTGGATTCAGAAAGTATTTAGACTCCTTTACTTTCTGCAGACTTAATTGTGTTGTAGATTTTATTTTCAAATGGATACATTTGCCATTTTTGCCCATCAATCTACACTCAATATCCCATAATGACAAAGTGAAAACATATTTTCAGACAGGTTTGCAAATTTATTAAAAATCAAAAACTAAAACCTCTCATTCACGTAAGTATTCAGACCGATAATTAAATACTATGTAGAAGCCCCTTTGGCATCAATTGTAGTTTTGAGTCTTGTATCTATCTATCTATCTATCTTGGGTAAGTCTCTACAAGCTTTGCACACACGGATTTGAGCAATTTATCCCAGTCTTCTTGGCAGATCCTCTCAAGCACCATTAGAATGCCTGTAAACTGCTATGTTCAGGTCTCTCCACTGATGTTCTAAGGGGTTGAAGTCTGGGCTTTGGCTAGGCCACTCAAGGACAGTCAGAGACTTGGCCTGAAGCCACTCCAGTGTTGTGCTGGCTGTTTGCTACTGGTCACTGTCAAGCTGAACTGTTGCCCCATTCTGAGGTTGAGTGCACTTTAGAGCAGGTTTTCTTCAAAGACCTGTCTGTATTTGGTTGAATTCACCCTTCCCTCAATTCTGACCAGTCTCCCTGTCCCTGCATCTGCAAAGCATCAAATAGCATGAATCTGCCACAAACATGCTTCACCACAGGACTGGTATTAGGCACGTGATGAGCAGTTTCTTTTTTTGACCAGACATAGTGCTTAGAGTTCTTCTCAGATGGCTACATTTTTGATTCATCAGACCAGAGGACCTTTTCTTCATACAGAGAGTACTTTTAACTGTCATATGCCTCTTACTCAAGAGTCGGTTCTCTCTAGCTGCTCTACCATAAACATCTGAACATCTGGAGTGCTGCTGAGATAGCCATCCTACCGTTAGGTTCTCTCATCCCAGTAAAGGTCCTTCTTGCCGGGCTACTTAGTTTGGCCAGACAATCAAATCTAGGAAGAACCCTAATTGCTACAAAACTTCTTCCATTTCACAATCATTGAGGCCACTGTGCTCCTGGAAATGCTCAAAGTTTTAGAAATGATTTTATCCCTTTGTCCTAATCTATGTGCCACCACAATTTTAACTGTAGAAGTTTACAAAGAGTTCCTTAGATTGCACTAGATTAGATTAGATACATTTTATTAATCCCATGGGGAAATTCAGATGCATACAGCAGCAGAAACATAAAAAAACACAAGACAGATAATACAGCCTATCAATCAATCAATAAATAAATAAATAATAACCTTAACAAGTACATTGGGTGGAAGCATTGAATTGTCTGATAGCGTGGGCAGAAAAGACCCCAAGAGGAGCTTCTTAGCACACCATGGTGGAATGAGCCTATGGTGATTAAGAGCTCCAAGACAGTGCCTCCTGGAGGGGATGGAGGGGATTTTTTCATGAAGGCATCCAATTTTGCCAGCATCCTCTTTTCCACAACAGCATCCAGTGCGCCCAGGATTTGTTCACCCTGTGATGGAGCAGGCTTTCCTGATAGGTTTGTTCAGCATTGTGCTTCTTTTGAACTCCGGTTTCTTCCCCAGGAGACTGCACCACAATGGCTACTATGGACTGGTATAACATTTCCAGTAGCTTGCAGCACAAATCAAAAGGTCCGAGTCTCCTTAGCAAGTACAGTCTGCTCTGGACCTTCTTGTACAGCGCCACTGGTGTTATCATACCAGCCCACTTTGTTGTGTATGTGAACACTCAGGTACTTGCGACTCTGAATTGTGGGACATTACATACCTCTGTCCAATCAGTTTAGTTGGCCACAGGTGGACTCCAATCAGGTTCTAGATACATCCCACGGAAATCTAAGCAGACAGAATGCACCTGACCATTAATCTGGAGTGTCATAGCAAATGGTCTGAATGCTTACATAAATGAGAGATTTCAGTTTTTGATTTTTAATACATCTGCAAATCTTCCTGAATACAATGTTTCACTTTGTCATTATGGGTCATTGAGTGTAGACTGATGCACAAAAATGGCAAATGTAACAGTTAAAAATGTAATCTACAGTACAATAAAGTGTGCAATATGTGAAGGGGTCAGAATACTTTCTGAATCCGCTGGACTACAACACCTTCTCATTATTGCCTTCCTTCCTGCATCCTAGTTTTATGCCACAAGAGAAAGTTATATGACTTGCCTGCAATTAAACTGAAACAATGTCTGGACCAGTAATATTAAGGAGATCCAGAGGCTGCTGATGAAGGAGAACTGAATATCGTAGTTAGGGTGTCAGTCAGAGCTAAAACATCAACAGAGAGACATTTCTAGTGATAGTGTGTGCCCTTTGAAGGATTGTCGTCCTATTTAGGGTTTGTTTCTCTTTTGCCCCCAGTGTTGTGGAAATAGTTTCCTGCTCCCTGTGAGCTGACATTTCTGTTAAATGAATAGATAAAAAGAATGGATAGATGGATGGATGGGATAAAAATCAAAGAAGAAGAGTTAGAGATCTATCTATGTGAAGGGTGAGATCATTAGGGCGAAGAAATGTTAAGAATGAGTGTGCCTTATAATGAGCTGGTGTCCCAATCCGGACTGGCCTTAACTTACTCATGGACTGGATTATTAAATTTCAGAAAGTGGATAGATTAAATAGAACTTTCAGGTCACAATTCATTAAACAGAATTACTATTTAGTGTACAGAAATATTACTGGGTATTATATTTTGATATGGATAGAGTGACTGGTAAATATAAATTAAATAATAAGCCCCTCTTTGGCTTTATTATAATTACTGACATTTCTCAGGCCTGTTTCTGGCTTTGTATTGGCACTGACAAACTGAATAGGGCAAACAAGATCTTAGCCAGAAGACTTGGGCTGCATCTGGCTGCTTAAATCAGAGCCAGAAAAATTTGTTCCAGCATGCCACGATCTGGCCAGACCTGGATGCAGATCTGTTTAGCTGCACGGGTAGCTCTGAAGCCCTGGTTCAAATCCTGCTTAAGTTACAAACTATGCAAGTTGCTACGATCTCTTTATATTTGCAACGCACTGGTTTCGCACCAGATCTCAAAGACTTAAGGATTATGTTCCCTTACACCATTAAATTGGCAGCTTGTTGCTGCTGAGATTGGCTCCAGCTCCTCGCAGCCATAAAGTACAAATGATGAATTAGCTTGTCTTATCTGAAGCAGATGTAGCCTTCAAACTCTAAATGAATTTATGTGCAATTTGGCATAACTAACAAACCTATACCATCCAATCCTCTCACATCTCTTGCTGCACACTAAATTCTCCCTGAAGTCATATTTCTCCCACACAATCACTTTTCATGTTATATTAGGCCATATTTATTAGTTCCCAGGGGCACAGTGGGTCATTTGAAAAGGTACACATAACATAAAGGCAAGGGAGGTCAACCCTGCATGAGGCACTGCAAATGTAAATGTGAAAGCCCATCCATATGAAAAAAATATAAATATAAACATAAAAACAGACTGAAGCACATGACAAAAAAGAAAGAACATAAATCAAATACAGCATTCATTTAGTCAGTCCTAACTCACCAATTCCTATTCCAAAATAATAACTAAAATAAACTTAAAAGGTTCACAGACTACAAGAGCTCTCGATACACATTTTTACCATATACTGTGTTCAAAAGTATTTCATAATACTAAAAAAATACCTCATTAATTCGTCCACTCATTTTTACTCTAGTTTTTACAGATGAGTAACCCTGACCTGACAATAATGGGGCAGTACATTTCTGAAATGAGATGCCAGTCTACTGCAAGGCACAAAGAAACAACAGAGCACTTCACTGACCAAAAATGAGGGCAGTGACAGAAATCTTAACTCAGTTCAAGATGGTCCACAATATGCTTTACAATAAATCTGTTGCCTAACAATAAAAACGACCCCCTTATCCTACAAGTATTGCCAATACAGTACCATTGTCTACTTCTTTCAAGCACCCAACGAGTTGCACAGACTTTTTTATTGATTTTGCAGTCCCACTGATTTTGCAAGTTAGTCAGCATCAGATATAAGCAAAGGCAAACCCTGGATGGTCCATCAACAGTAAGCCTAAGCAAAAATTTCCTTTAACAAAATAATGTAGACAAAAGTGTTAAAAAGTAGAAAGTAGAAAAGAGTAATCTGGTAGACCTTTAATGTTTTACTTAGATGAGAGCCATATTATACTCTATATACAGTATTACACAACAGAATTTCAAATACTTAACCTTTGATAAAACCTCATAATTACAAGATATTGCCATATGTTTAGAAGTCCAACCATCAATTCAAAAGCTTTGGGATTCAACTCCAAGTTTGTAGTAATTTTGTCAGTGGCTGAATTCAGTATCAATCTGACAAAAAGGAAATTTAAATAATAAATATGCTGTAAACAACAACAATATGAGGAAAAGAACAATTGATGCAAAAGTAATGATCAATATCCTGCCAACTACTCCAGTTTTTACATTTATTAAAGTTCTGGAATATGTACCGTCCCTATTAATGCTCTGGAACTATTTCTTTTTAAATCAGAGCCTTCTGCCTCGGTGTGCCATAACCCCCTACAGTACACATCTGCAGGCGAGGACAAAGTAACATTACAAAGCAGAAAAAAAAATCCTAAAAATTCAAATACCAATTTCTGTAGCTTTAAGCCACGTGAAGTATCCATATTGATCACTACAACTGTGCTATTTTTGGGTGTCGGTGTCCTTTCATCACATTCTTTTTTGTTTGACTGCTGCACTCAGTAATAGATGTGTGTCTGTAATTTTTGTTTTTAATTTTGTGCGTAACATTCAAAAAATCTAAATCAGTCTTCAGCAAAATGGATTCCATATTGTACTTAAGCATATTAACTTCATGCTTTCAATTACATTTCTGGCTCAATTTGACTTGCAAGTGCATTGATCACACACCTCTGGGTTTCTACCCATTCATTTCCTGAATCTGGAATACCCATGTAACATCCACTGGGCAATAGACGTAACAGGGAGCCAGTGTCTTCAGTGTCTCAGCAGGACTGAGCAGAAACTAACCCTGAATTGCATGTCAGCCCATAGCAGGGCACGCTTCCTAATTCTGAGTCACCCATTAATTCAGTATGCAAATGTTTGGGTTTACAAGGGAAAAACCAGCAATCCAGGGACAACCTGCATTGAAAGCATCATGTCAGGAATCAAATCTGGACTTCTGGAGCTAGCTAACTACAGTAGTACACCATCCCTATCTAGCATGTTGGTTTTATAATTTGTAACAGCCTTCTGTTATTATAGCAATGTCTATCATAAACATTTTTAACACAGAAAATCATTAAGAGGCACATAACACCATTTTTAAGGCTGTTTCCATTTGAAGTTAAAGTAGTGCTGTTGTACTTGTATAGAACATAGAACCGCACAAAAGAAAATGCTAACTTTTGTTATGCCTGGATAAAAATAACTGCTGTACATGAGTACTGTTTCTAGACTATAGCTGAGCATTTTACATTATTGTACTATCAAAGTTGATCATCTCCTAGATGTGGGACCAAATTCCACCCTCTGAATCTGGATTTGGGACTACCTACAGTATCTCACAAAAGTGAGTACACCCCTCACATTTTTGTAAATATTTTAATGTATCTTTTCATGGGACAACACTGAAGCTATGACACTTTGATACAATGTAAAGTAGTCAGGCTACAGCTTGTACAACTGTAAATTTGCTGTCCCCTCAAAATAACTCAACACATAGCCATTAATGTCTAAACCGCTGGCAACAATAGTGAGTACACCCCTAAGTGAAAAATGTCCAAATTGTGTCCAATTAACCATTTTCCCTCCCCGGTGTCATGTGACTCCTTAGTGTTACAAGGTCTCAGGTGTGAATGGGGAGCAGGTGTGTTAAATTTGGTGTTATTGCTCTCACACTCTTTCATACTGGTCACTGGAAGTTCAACATGGCACCTCATGGCAAAGAACTCTTGAGGATCTGAAAAAAACAATTGTTGCTTTACATAAAGAAGATTGCCAACAACCTGAAATTGAGCTGCAGCACGGTGGCCAAGACCATACAGCGGTTTAACAGGACAGGTTCCACTTTGGTCAACCAAAGAAGCTGAGTGCACATGCTCAGCGTCATATCCAGAGGTTGTCTTTTGAAAATAGACGTATGAGTGTTGCCAGCATTGCTGCAGAGGTTGAAGGGGTGGGGGGTCAGCTTGTCAGTGCTCAGACCATTCGCCGCACACTGCATCAAATTAGTCTGCATGGCTGTCGTCCCAGAAGGAAGCCTCTTGTACAGATGATGCACAAGAAAGCCCGCAAACAGTTTGCTGAAGACAAGCAGACTAAGGACATGGATTACTGGAACCATGTCCTGTGGTCTGATGAGACCAAGATAAACTTATTTGGTTCAGATGGTGTCAAGCATGTGTGGCGCAAACCAGCAGAGGAGTACAAAGACAAGTGTGTCTTGCCTACAGTCAAGCAGGATGGTGGGAGTGTCACGGTTTGGGGCTGCATGAGTGCTGCTGGCACTGGGAACCATGAATGCCAACATGTACTGTGACATACTGAAGCAGAGCATGATCCCCTCCCTTTGGATACTGGGCCGCAGGGCAGTATTCCAACATGATAATGACCCCAAACACACCTCCAAGACAACCACTGCCTTGCTAAAGAAACTGAGGGTAAAGATGCTGGACTGGCCAAGCATGTCTCCAGACTAGTGATGGGAAGTTCGGATCATTTTACTGACTCGGACCTTTGAGTCTCGTTCAGCAAAATGAACGAATCTTTTTTCGAGTCATTTCGTTCATTTTAGCAAAATATAATTAAAATGTTACCTGTTACCTCCCTAACACATCTACTGCTTACACAAATGTTGATCACACTACAAACAAGACAAAACTATAATGCTATAAGAAACAGAAAATATTAATTCATTGTTTACCTGGGTCTTTAGTCTATGATTCGCTACTACTGAGCCGGTAAGTGGTCACGTGACAAAAGAACGAACGACTCGAAAGACTCGAGGAATGAACTAATCAATTCTCTTTCCGGCTCAGACTGCATAGGTTAAGTTTATGGGGCTGTCACGTGATGAACGAACGACTCAAACCCGAAGACTCGAGAGATGAACTAATCAATTCTCTTTCCGGCTCAGACTGAGTTGGTTAAGCTTATGGGGCTGTCACGTGATGAACGAACGACTCGAAAAACCCGAAGACTCGAAAAAACTATAGAAAGTTGCGCAAATGCGCGTGCGCGACTGAACGAATCACTCACACTAGACGACTCGTTCTTCCCGAGTCACATTAAAGATTCGTTCAAAATGAACGAATCATTTAAGAACGACCCATCACTACTCCAGACCTAAACCCTATTGAGCATCTGTGGAGCATCCTCAAACAGAAGGTGGAGGAGCACAAGGTCTCTAACATCCACCAGCTTCGTGATGTCGTCACGGAGGAGTGGAAGAGGATTCCAGTGGCAACCTGTAAAGCTCTAGTAAAGTCCATGTCCAAGAGAGTTAAGGCAGTGCTGGAAAATAATGGTGGCCACAGAAAATATTGACACTTTGGGCACAATTTGGACATTTTTCACTTAGGGGTGTACTCACTTTTGTTGTCAGCGATATTTACAATTTACAATATACATGAATTTGTATTTGTAGTAAAGACGCTATAACGCATCAGTCACCAACCATTTAAATCTAATCAGCCAGTAGGTATGGGGCATGAGACATCATATTGGCAGACGGGCTTGGGCCAACTAAGCTCTCCTTCTCTCACATTGTGCATTTTCTGCATTGTTCAACTTCTGAGCTATTACCCGTTTTGCTCTGCCCCAAATCTGGATGGGGTCCCAGTCCATTCCATGGCACACCCTCCAAAAGAGCCAGTTCTGAATCACTGATTGACATGAACTGCACATCTTAGGGGATACGTGAAGAAAACTGAAGTACTCACAGGTAAACCCATGCAAACTTAACATAGGCAGAAACCATATGCAGGATTTGAACCCAGGATGCTGGATATATTAGGCATCATCACGAGCCTCTACACCACTGGAATTACATGCAGGCTATTAACAGTTCTTTTACATTAAGTGTGAAAAATGGCACTAGGTAGACTAGCTGTAAAATAAGTGCTAGCTTGCTTTGATATTTATAATAATAATGATGATGATGATAATAATTCTTCACATTTATGTAGTGCTTTTCTAGCTGGTCAAAGAGCTTTACACAGTGATTTGGGACCCACTTCAACCACTGCCGATGTGCAGCATCCACCTGGATAATGCAATGTCAGCCATTTTTGTGCCAGTACGCTCACCATACATTGGCTGTTAGGTGGTGAAGGGGTACGAGATAGTTAGTCAATTAGAGACAGGGGATGATTTACAGGGCCAGAATGACCAGGACGTGGTATGCAGTTTAGCCAGGACATTGGGATACACCCTACTCTTTATGAAGGATGCACAGGGATCTTTAATGACCACAGACAGACTGCCTCATCTGAAGGACACGTCATTCTTACAGCACAGTGCCTCATCACTGCATTGAGGCATTGGGGTCCACATTCAGACCTCAGGATAAGCTATTTTACCCTGGCAAATGCCAGCTTGTAGATGAAACACAGGATGTAAGAAGTCACACATAATCAATATGAAGTCAGCAATTCACTCAATAACTGGTCTTTGGATTGGGAGAACAAACCTGTGTGAATACTGGGAGAAAGTGCAAACTGCAAACAGAAATTACACCAGTGGTCAAGCACTGCAAGGTGCTAAGTGACCAATGCCAGTTTAGGGTTAGGGTTAGGATGTTTTTTGTAAGTGACTTCTAATAAATATCAACTAATCAAGTTTTGATTTTGTATAGTGCCATTAAGAGCATGCACCTTCACAAAGCACTTTCTAGAGCAAACCAGATAAAAAGAATTCTTTATGTACAGAACCTGAGTAATACAATAAATGACAGCAAATTCCAAAATGCAGCAAAGAATATTGTATTTACTGTTGATTTAATTTTCCCCACAGACAAAAACAACAACAGAAGCCAGGTGGTGCGTAGTAGAGAGGCATCGTGGCATGAAGTGACTAATAGGTAGTGGTGACATCTGCTAGGATGTGTGAATACTGTAAGACAATTCTAGTCTGTCAGGCAGACAACAGCAGCTCTTCTTATAATACAATATCATAAAAATTAAAGCCTACTAAGCTAAGAGTGTCACCCACTTATTTATAAACACTTTAAATGCAATTTATAAAGTGTGGCAGTGCTCTCTCATCCTCACCAAATATCTTTTAAATGATTGTTAAAAGTGTGGTCACCTGTAAGCAGGCATCAGACTATAGCAGTATTACATTTATTTATTTAAAAGTTGTTGCCACATTCTAAACGTCCATCTTCATATCTGCTATGATTAAACTAGCAGGAACATGGCACACAGTCCTCTGTCACTTTTGACTGTGCTCCTGCACAAGTGCTTCAAGTTGCTTTGCTCTTCTCACAATAATCAAAACCGCAACTAGTTTATAGCCATTAGCAGAATTTATCCAATTGGTCAAATTCCACCCAAATTTCCTTGCTCCATTTTGTATAGTCTTGGAGGTATCTTCCATCTCTTGCGTCTTCCTTGACCTGCACATTTGGTTCATCTCTTGTACAATATCACCCGCCCAAACCGCATCAGCCTCTCTCTCACTTCGTGCCTTACTGCCTGCACCTTAATGCCATCTTCCAGTTGTGTGCCAGTCCTCCCCAACAAAACTTCTGAGCATTTTCCTCTCTGTCCTAACCAGCTACATTTCTTTTTTTCCCCCATAACCATTCATGCACATTTCCTCCGTAAAAACACAGAGTCTGCACCTTCATCCACATCCACCAAAGCACCGAAAGAGAAGAACTTTCCAAAACAACTCCACTACTGATATCCTTAGTTCACTCTTGATGGTTTGGAATCTAGTATCTTCCATAATGCTCTGGATGAAGACAAGTTTCAGCAGACATTTATAGCCAATAGCTTACACGGTTACATCTTTTTTGAACCAATTTCTAGCAGAATTTGAATCAAATAGACATGTCCTTTTCAGTAATGCCAGCTCTCTAATAAGAACAGCTTGTAAGCTAAATCTTCTATCCTGAGTGAGAACAAACTTGCAGAATCTTTGATCTTTAGGGTAGTAGACCTTTTATTTTGATATCTCAACCTTAAGCAAACATTGTGGTGAAATGACTAAGCTATTGGACTTTAAACCACAACTTTCACTTCCACCTGTCAGTGTGAATCCAAGTACTGTACTGAAAGTCACTTGGCCTGCCCGCACTCCAATTACAGGAATGTATGTAAACCGTTGCAGTTAATCTTTGGATGTCTCTTTGGATAAAGGCATCTGTTAACCTCACAATAACAACAACTGTTTTCTTTAATCCTAAAATTAAATGTAACTGGCCAATTATAATTTGGCTCCTGTCCATTGACACCTTCTGCAATGATCCAAAGAATCCAGAAGCCCAGGAATGTGTCAGTATCTTAAAAAGAAGAATTGGAGCCAGGCATTTAATTAGATGGGCCAAACCAAATGCTGGGTTATTATTAAAAATCGAGGGTAATAAATGAAGTGACTTTTTGGAGTCTGCCACTCCTACAGAAAAAAAAGAAGCTGACAAATTCTGGTGCTTGACAATGTACCTGGTCTAGTTATTGTGAAAATTAATAGCTTTGAATGTTAGTAGAAGTGGCTAGAAGAACATGCAGCTTTAGGGAAAGCTTGGAGATCACTGCCACACAATAAGATTTCTGGGTAGCTATATTAATCATTCAGCCAACATTCAAAATTGTTTTTTAATGTGGATGTCCACATATCTATGTGATATCATAAACCTCATGTGTACAGCTAGAATATGAAGCATGCCTGTTATACACAGGCTATATAATTCATTTACATTAAAAAATGTACTCTGACTCCTTAGTAAAAGATTTTGTTGTTTTATCATCTCATTTGAGATAGCATAGACTTAATTCAACTTTGGGAAGCTGAAGGCTAGCGACTATCCTGAAATAAAATGGTCATTAATTAAAAAAAATCTGCCTAAGCCAGTTTAACAGAGGGAGGTCAATGGGCACAAGGTAGGAACCAACCCTGTACTATACATCTGTCCATCGCAGGGTACATTCACACACACTCAACTCACACCACGCCAATATAAGAATCTGTATATAGAAAATGCTCAGGTCAGTCTGTCTGTTAGGCAATTACTTACGACCTGCTGGGGTTAGAACCTTGAACTTGGTATTAAATGAAAATCTGCAATGACCTGATCTGTTCACAAAATTAACATTTTAGGTACCGGCAACCTCTGCAAAGTGACCTGTGGCCATGTGTTCATTACAGCAAAGTGATAGAGAAAGCAAGAAACAATGCAGAAAGAGAAAGAAGAACAGCAACATCTGCTGAGCATCAAGTACATTACAAAATGTGATTAAGTGACACATACAAGATGCTGAAGCACAAAAATCTTGGACTTAATTAAAAGCTTATGATGTGATCTGTACTGGAACTTCAAAAAATTTTATGTAGCAGCAACCTTGGCAAAATGACCTTTGGTCTTGTGTTCATAAAACATAAAACAAAGCAACTAAAAATCCACGTGAAATAGCAGAAAGAAAAGAAGACCAGCAACATCTGCTGAGCATCAAGCAAACTGCAGAAGCCAATTTTGTGACGAAGAACACCGTAACAGGAAGAAAGAAAAAGAAGAGCAATGACATCTGCTGAGCGTCAAGTACATGACTAAAGGCAATAAAGTGACTAAGAAAGAATAAGTAGACAAGATGCAGATGTACACAAATAAGCCAGATATGTTTAGGAAATTCAAAAAATATGTAGGTTATGGCAACCTGATGACCACTTTATTGATGGCCAGTAAAGTTTATTGTAACAAAAGTACCTTCCCCAGAAGCTCATCTATTGATAATCCCCCTATGAAAAATGGTCTGGGGCACCTTGCTAATTTTAAATAGATAATCGCGCCCCGTGAGATGCAGGCTCCAACCGGGTGCAGGCACGGACAGGTGCATCAACAGGTGCCTGTGTGACTGCAAAGGTACATGCGAATGCGAGTGTCAGTCCGGGGCCTCATTATTGCCTCTGAGGGAGCGGTGTGTTCACACCCATGCCCTATTACATAGGACGGGTATAAGAGGAGCCTACATGGGACAAAGAATGGAAAATGAAGAGACAGAAAGAAAAGAGAACAGAGCTTAATGGACAGGAAATTGTGAATTTCCCCTTGGGATTAATAAAGTATCTATCTATCTATCTATCTAGGAAAGAAAGGCAAAAGCGAGTGAGCGAGAGCCGATGCAAAACGGGAGGAAGCAGGCAGATGGAAATGAGAGCCCTGGGAGAAGAGTGTGTGGGTTAAGGGTTGCTCCTGCTAAGCATGGGAGAAGAAACAACAAGATTAGAGTCATCTGTAGGGACTCCCCCACAAGGTAGAGAATGGCAGCGGAAGTCCAAGCGGAGGCTCAGCGGCGCCCCGTGGAATGCCATGGGATGGATGAGAAGGTTGTCTGGCTCTGTCTGCTGCGAGGCCCGAATAGGATAAGTTGGGTGGTTTTAAAGCATGGGAACGGCACTATATAAATAAAATGTATTATTATTATTATTATTATTATTATTATTAAAGGGATGCACCAGGGCTTGGGAATTTTAAAGGACAGCTGTCTGATAGATTTTTGCTTTGATTGTATGGATTATTTATTATGGATTTTTAACATTCACTTTTATTATGTTATTTTTTATTGAGAATTTTGTAGCACTGTACTGTTTATTTGGACATGGTTTATACTGAGAGTTTTTAATAAAAGCACTGTTCACTTTTTGCACCTTCCCCTTGCTGCCTATGTGTGTGTTCTCATTCATCCAGCTCATCTCGGTTATGATGATTTGGGCTCAAGAGGCTCCTGAACAGAAGGGGAGTATGGAGCGATCCGGACCTTCACACCGCCAGGAAATGGTACACACATGTTCAGAATTCGTAATCTAGCGTAAGTATTGTGGTTATTGATTACAAACATCAGAACTTATTAAATATCAATAAAGGACAGCAGAGTGACCTGTGGTTGTGTGTTTATAGCAAATCTGATAACTAATGACAAAAAGAAAAAGACAAGATACCACTATTTAGCAAAGTTATTAGCGATGTGATCAATGTCAGAATGTATTTTTGTCAAGGTGTTAAAATAAAACAATGAATGGAACAAAGGACTCCAAAGGACTGTTGCTGTACTGAGCTTTTGTTCTTTATTTCTTTATTTCACCTTATACAATTTCTTGTATTAGGAATTTGGTAGTTTTTGCATACCCCTTGGGGTCAGAGCACAGGGTCAGCCATTGTACAGCGCCCCTGGACCAATTACAGGTTAAGGGCCTTGCTCAAGGGCCCAGCAGAGCAGTGGCCTTTTGGCAGTGACGGGGATTCGAACCGGCAACCTTCGGGATACCAGCGCAGATCCTTAGCCTCAGAGCCACCACTCCGCCCTAGCTTTTGCTATTGAATGTAGGTTTAGTATTGAAAGGTAATAATAATGCAACACAGTTGAAAATTAAGCAAGACCCAAACATATGTTTCTCAACAGTGAGGTGTGAAATTAGTTGATTATTTGCATTTTGAAGTTATATAACATAACTTAAGAGTAGGAAGCTGGAACCTATTTTAAAAATAAAAGTCAGCAGATCAGCTACACGGGAAGAATGAAAAATTCTTATTATATATTCAATTCAATTTATTCTTATTATGTGCACTTCCATATTAAAGCCCAGAGCAATATACAGAAATAATAAATATATTATGAATAAAAGTAATGCAAAACATATTATTGAAGGAAACAGAGGAAAAACATACAACATAGATAGATAGATAGATAGATAGATAGATAGATAGATAGATAGATAGATAGATAGATAGATAGATAGATAGATAGATAGATAGATAGATAGATAGATAGACATAGTATAATGTGACATTTTCAAACATGCCTACGGCTGCAGAGGGTGGCAAAAATGCATAAAATAGAAATACGGTGAAATACATTTTTTCCACAGCTGTTCTAAACCAGGCACATTTTGGTATGGATCACTACATAGCCAAATGACAACAGCATTAGCTGAACAGCTGATTAAAGGTCTGTCGTACCACTCCAAGGTACACCAAGTGCTCCCAAGGACACAAACAAGAGAAAGAAAATTAATAAGACTAAATGACGTGCCACATTACGTCACTTTAAGTTATTTTCGGTCACGGATTAATTTAGGTAACCTCAAATAGTTTGAAGCAGTCATGGCATACTCCTGTGATCTACAGTTGTATAATTTAACATACCCAGAGACTTAGTCTAACTAGTCTGGGCCTCACCCCGACGTAAGCAGACATGTTTCATTTCATTTTTAGTTGTACGGGAGGATATTTGTATTTGTGAGAGCTGACAACCAATGAGCATTCACCCGGAATTACAATGTATATAATGCACAGATGAGAGATAAGAAACTTGAAAAGCAAAAGCAAGACTCATCTGTCCGATGTCTTGTGTTGTAAATACCACAACAGAATGGGAAAAAGGCAAAGATTGTGGCTGAACTCGCTGCACCAATAAAGTTCAGGCGCAATATTATTGTTTGTCAGAAAATGGTGCGCACTTGTGATGCTCTGTAAATGTGAAACTGTGCTGAAAGGGCGTTATACAGTTGTCAACTCTAATGCAATGTACCCTTGGATTTCTTGTTGTGTAATAGGACATGCTTAGGCACCAAGATCAGCAAATGCAGTCATCAAGTCTTATCTCATCTCAGACTTGAAGTCTTTAGTCATATCCTATCAAAAACCACCAAACATTACTACAAAATGTCATGACCTTTGCACACTTCATTGTTCCTAACTTAATATGCCGCCATTCATAACTTATCCATTAAAAAATCCTCTTAATCCAGTTCAGAGTCATGGGGTGCCAGTCTCTATCCCGGAATGATTCAGTGCAAGATTCACTCACATACAAACACTCCCAGATTATCCCAACAGGCATATCTTTAAGATATGGGATAAAAACAGGAGTGAAAGAACGAAAAGCCACAAAGAGAGAATGTGACACCATATAAATTGCTCTCAACATCCAACCCCATTTGATAATGCCTTTGCTCGAGGCTCCATTCCGATTGGTGCTTTGGATAAGCCAGTATTCCTTTTCCTGTACTCCACTAACCAACTATCCTGTGTGAGGAAATAACTGTTCTGATAATCTGTCTACAACATGTAATCTCAAAAGATTTCTTTCAGCTAGTGCCTTGCCTATCAGCAAACGAGGTCCAGTCAACAATGTTTGTTATCTTTTCTACTTTGGTTAACACTTTGGGTTAACATTTTGGAGCATTTTTAGAAATTCATAAAACAATGCAAACCAACTGGAAATAATTCCTTTTCACATCTGGGAAACAAACGATAGCTGTATCAGTGCTGGAAACTGCTAATAGGAGTAAACTACGAGAAGCAGATGTTATCATTGCTTACTGTTTATAGAGTGCATACCTGCTCCTGTAATTTCACTTGTCACTGTCAAAAATCCAAAATTCTTGCATGAGAAGTACAACGTTTAAAAATGATTCATATTTTAAGAATGGGTTCATCCAAGGAGTGTCTGAGATACTGGGAAACCATGGAATCAACGGACATAAAGATTCTATCGCCATATTAGATGCCCCAGTATAGACTCTGCTTTAGAGTGCTTGGGTGGTGGTGGACAGCCAGTTGGTCGAGGCCTCCAGGACTCCAACTTTGTCCGTTATAGTTGTCTCCAGGGATGCTGCTGACTGAAGTTTTGCTTTCCTCTTCTCCATTGTCAACTGGTTATAGTTCAATGATAATGTTAACGGATAGATACTGCAAGGCTCTATTTACGTTATTCAGTTTGGTACTGCCCGTTTTACAGTGTGTTTATGTGTAGGCACTACAGTATATTACTAACAACTAGTTTTAAATTGTATTTAACCTGTGAACTTGTTACAGCTTGCACTCAGTGAAGAGTGCTATACAAAAATAAACTATTGAATTGAAAGAGGGGTAGACAATCTAAACAGTGCCATAAACTTTTATGAACAAGTGCATTTTCAAGAAGTGCTTAAACGTCAGGAGACTGAAAGCAGTTTCAATGATCATTGTACACTCGTACTGTAGTTTCAGAAAGACAACTAAGAAGCTCTGTCCAGCTTTAGCATGTTTGGCAAGAGGAGGGACAGGAAACTGACTGGTTGTAGCAGAACCGAGACCTCTTGAAGAGATGTGAGGAGACACAAGAGGTTGGGAGCAGTGAGGATGTGTACGTTTAAACTATAAAGAGCTCAATCCAATGTCCATCAAGCAATTTAACAAACATGTTCTCCTCAAAAAATCGAATGTCTTTTTGCACTTACTGTAAAAGTGATTTTAAGAATAAATCATATTTATATTATATATATATATATATATATATATACACACACACACACACACACACACTGTGTATTTATATATGATACAGTACCTGCCAAATAATACAAAGAGTACACAACATGTGTTTCACCCTGATTGGGGTTCACAAAGTGTACATTGGGATCAAACCTCGGACATCAGTGCCTGAGGCAAAGCCCCTAGAGTTGCACCATGGCGTCTGGTTCGCTTACTTGATAGGGTGAAGATTGGAGTATTACACTGATAAGTCTGAATCACAATCTGATTATATGGATGGTTACCTAACAGGTAATGCTTGTGGCTGATCGGCCAGTCGGCAAACATCCGCCACGTCCTCTCAATTGCGAGAAGCAGATCATAGATATGTGACACATTACCTGACAAATAATAAAAGAGTAAACGGCACCTGTTTCGCCCTAATTGGGGTTCATCAGGTGAATACACCAATCACCAATCATATTTTTATTTATATATATTGTGACATATTTATATATATTGTGACAATGGAGGTGGGGCTCGATGGCGAGCGCCTGGTGGCCGGGCCTGCACCCATGGGGCTTGGCCGGGCACAGCCCGAAGAGGCAACGTGGGTCCCCCTTCCCATGGGCTCACCACCTATGGGAGGGGCCAAGGAGGTCGGGTGCAGTGTGAGTGGGTGGTGGCCGAAGGCGGGGACCTTGGCGGTCCGATCCTCGGCTACAGAAACTGGCTCTTGGGACGTGGAATGTCACCTCTCTGAAGGGGAAGGAGCCTGAGCTAGTGCGCGAAGTTGAGAGGTTCTGGCTAGATATAGTCGGGCTCACCTCGACGCACAGCTTGGACTCTGGAACCAATCTCCTTGAGAGGGGCTGGACTCTCTACCACTCTGGAGTTGCCCCCGGTGAGAGGCGCCGAGCAGGTGTGGGTATACTTATTGCCCCCCAACTTGGAGCCTGTACATTGGGGTTTACCCCGGTGGACGAGAGGGTAGCCTCCCTTCGCCTTCGGGTGGGGGGACGGGTCCTAACTGTTGTTTGTGCATATGCACCGAACAGCAGTTCGGAGTACCCACCCTTTTTGGAGTCCCTGGAGGGGGTGCTAGAGGGCATACCTTCTGGGGACTCCCTCGTTCTGCTGGGAGACTTCAATGCTCACGTGGGCAATGACAGTGAGACCTGGAAGGGCGTGATTGGGAGGAATGGCCCCCCTGATCTGAACCCGAGCGGTGTTTTGTTATTGGACTTCTGTGCTCGTCACGGATTGTCCATAACGAACACCATGTTCAAGCATAGGGGTGTTCATATGTGCACTTGGCACCAGGACACCCTAGGCCTCAGTTCGATGATCGACTTTGTGGTCGTGTCGTCGGACTTGCGGCCACATGTCTTGGACACTCGGGTGAAGAGAGGGGCGGAGCTGTCAACTGATCAACACCTGGTGGTGAGTTGGCTTCGATGGTGGGGGAGGATGCCGGTCAGGCGTGGTAGGCCCAAACGTGTTGTGAGGGTCTGCTGGGAACGTCTGGCAGAGCCCCCTGTCAGAAGTAGCTTCAACTCCCACCTCCGGCAGAACTTCGACCACATCCCGAGGGAGGTGGGGGACATTGAGTCCGAATGGGCCATGTTCCGTGCCTCTATTGTTGAGGCAGCTGACCGGAGCTGTGGCCGTAAGGTGGTCGGTGCCTGTCGTGGCGGCAATCCCTGAACCCGCTGGTGGACACCGGTGGTGAAGGATGCCGTCAAGCTGAAGAAGGAGTCCTACAGGACCCTTTTGTCCTGTGGGACCCCGGAGGCAGCTGATAGGTACCGGCAGGCCAAGCGGAATGCGGCTTTGGTGGTTGCTGAGGCAAAAACTCGGGCGTGGGGAGGAGTTTGGGGAGGCCATGGAGAATGACTTTCGGACAGCTTCGAGGAGATTCTGGTCCACCATCCGGCGTCTCAGGAAGGGGAAGCAGTGCAGTGTCAACACTGTATATGGTGGGGATGGTGCGCTGCTGACCTCGACTCGGGACGTTGTGGGTCGGTGGGGGGGAATACTTCGAAGACCTCCTCAATCCCATTAACATGCCTTCCAATGAGGAAGCAGAGCCTGGGGACTCAGAGGTGGGCTCCCCCATCTCTGGGACTGAGGTCACCGAGGTGGTCAAAAAACTCCTTGGTGGCAGGGCCCCAGGGGTGGATGAGATACGCCCGGAGTTCCTCAAGGCTCTGGATGTTGTAGGACTGTCTTGGCTGACACGCCTCTGCAACATCGCATGGACATCAGGGACAGTGCCCTCTGGATTGGCAGACCGGGGTGGTGGTCCCCCTCTTTAAGAAGGGGGATCGGAGGGTGTGTTCCAACTACAGAGGGATCACACTCCTCAGCCTCCCTGGAAAAGTCTATTCAGGGGTCCTGGAGAGGAGGGTCCGTCGGATAGTCGAGCCTCGGATTCAGGAGGAACAGTGTGGTTTTCGTCCTGGTCGCGGAACAGTGGACCAGCTCTATACCCTTAGCAGGGTCCTGGAGGGTGCATGGGAGTTTGCCCAACCAGTCTACATGTGTTTTGTGGACTTAGAAAAGGCATTCGACCGTGTCCCTCGGGAATCCTGTGGGGGGTACTCCGAGAGTATGGGGGTACCGGCCCCCCTGATAAGGGCTGTTCAGTCCCCTGTACGATCAGTGCCAGAGCTTGGTCCGCATTGCCGGCAGTACGTCGAACCCGTTTCCAGTGAGAGTTGGACTCCGCCAGGGCTGCCCTTTGTCACCGATTCTGTTCATAACTTTTATGGACAGAATTTCTAGGCGCAGCCAGGGTGTTGAGGGGGTCCGGTTTGGTGGGCTCAGGATTGGGGCACTGCTTTTTGCAGATGATGTTGTCCTGTTTGCTTCATCAGGCCGTGATCTTCAGCTCTCTCTGGATCGGTTCGCAGCCGAGTGTGAAGCGGCTGGGATGAGAATCAGCACCTCCAAATCCGAGACCATGGTCCTCAACCGGAAAAGGGTGGAGTGCCCTCTCAGGGTTGGTAGCGAGATCCTGCCCCAAGTGGAGGAGTTCAAGTATCTCGGGGGTCTTGTTCACGAGTGAGGGAAGACTGGAGCGTGAGATCGACAGGCGGATCGGTGCGGCATCCGCAGTAATGCGGGCGTTGCATCGGTCTGTCGTGGTGAAAAAGGAGCTGAGCCGCAAGGCGAAGCTCTCAATTTACCAGTCGATCTATGTTCCTACCCTCACCTATGGTCATGAGCTATGGGTAGTGACCGAAAGAACGAGATCGCGAATACAAGCGGCTGAAATGAGTTTCCTCCGCAGGGTGTCTGGGCTTTCCCTTAAAGATAGGGTGAGAAGCTCAGTCATCCGGGAGGGGCTCAGAGTAGAGCCGCTGCTCCTCCGCATCGAGAAGAGTCAGATGAGGTGGCTCGGGCATCTGATCAGGATGCCTCCTGGATGCCTCCCTGGTGAGGTGTTCCAGGCACGTCCAACCAGGAGGAGGCCCCGGGGAAGACCCAGGACACGCTGGAGGGACTATGTCTCTCGACTGGCCTGGGAACGCCTTGGGATTCTCCCAGAAGAGCTAGAAGAAGTGGCCGGGGAGAGGGAAGTCTGGGCATCTCTGCTCAAGCTGCTGCCCCCGCGACCCGACCTCGGATAAGCGGGAGACAATGGATGGATGGATGGATGGATATATTGTGACATGAGTCCCTGTCTTGCACCCCAAAACATGAGGCTGAGTCTCAGTACTTTAGCAAAAACAACTTTATTCAGGTTGAAACAGGAACAGCACGGTTATTTATTGTAGCAGGATCTGCCACTCTCCTATACACAGACACAGCAGTCAGGCAGGGTCATGGCCAGGCTAGTGGCCAAGTAATACTGTGCCCTGCAGTTATAATATTCTTTGCGTCACCCATCAATGGCAGGTGCTCTTAGTGTGACTACAATCTTTTTGGATGTGTTTTCATGGTGAGCTGCCCCGGCAATTGACAGGCTATCTTCCATAGACGCGGTGATCGAACTTTGGGACCCTCTTCGGCATATTGTCCCGTTGGTGGGAGCCCCAAAAGAGTTTAGCAACCTTACAATACATACATATGCACACACACACATATATATATATATATATATATATATATATATATAGTACAGTATATACACACACATATACTAGCTGTCCCCCGCAGCTCCACCCGCATAGTAATGAAACAGGACAAATTTTAAACATCAATTAAAAAAAATAAAGTAATAATTTGTATTGAGAAGAACTTACAGTATATTCACAGCTTTTGTATCTGAGGGCCTCTCTATCAGGGGTGAGAATATAGCTGTGATCTCTTTGCCAAAAATGTAAAAAGTTGGCAAGGTATCTCTGGCCAAGCAGAAGGTAGGTACGCTCCAACATCAAACGTTGCCACTGTATCAGATCGTGTTCAGCCCTTACAGGAGAGCGTCCCCCACATGGGGAGAAGAACACATGGCTGTGATATTTCTGCCAATTAGCAGGTACCCTCTAAAACACACGTAGCTGTGATCTCTCTCTCAAAAATGTCAAACGTTACTCCTTAACAATTTGTATATGATAATGTCTGCTGAACAACCAGGTATCACTAGCTAAGCGGAGGTAAGGTATGCTCCAACACGTGGTGAGAAGCAGAGTGACTCAAACAGAGGCTGGCATGTGAATGAGCAGGGCCCTGCCTAGTTCCCTACTCCTGGTTCCCGCCTCCCCCTTATCTCGGCCTGCAGCCTGTCTCTCGGATTTGCGCAAATAAATCAGTGCTGCAACTGAACTATGATACTTAGCGCGATGAGAGAAGTTGCAAAATCTAATGGAATGATTTTGCTCGGAATCAGTAGGCTGCCTGCACTGTCTCGCATTAATGACTGGACCAAGTTTCATTCGGATTAAGTGATTCATTTTTGACTTAATGTGTCCACAGACTGACACTCTGTAAAACACACACACACACACACACACACACACACACATAGAAGCCTCACTGCTAAACTTGTTAAATTGTGTTCAGGGGTGCCAAAATTATACAAATCTGTTGAATACTAAAAGTCCCTATATATTGTACAGTATATGAAAGGAAACAAAAATTTTAAAGAAAAAAATATACAGATCCACACATAAATAACCATAACCAAGAAGTCAACTTTGAAAAAGGTGTCAGCCAAACATACAAGAATAGCAACAATTGTTAGTACAGCAGACCAGTACGTGTAGATACTCTTGAAAACTTTGTGTAAATGGGCACATACAATTGCTAGCCATAGAGCTAATCTCGCTTTGTGCCATCCATGTGGCTGTTGGTTTTCACTCCAAATAATGTTTCTATGCAAGCCAGTTTCTGGTATTAATTGATTTTATTATTCTGTTTGAAGGGTTGTTCCACCTCTGTCTGCCATCTAACATGCTACCAACGTCGTGGGATTTATTTCTCTGTAAACAGAAATTACTATATGTTTTAATGTTTGCCTTATTTCAGTTTACTTATTTTTTTAAATTTCCAAGCCTTTAATTGCTCACTTTCTTCTGCTTAAATGTTGTCCAGTTAACTTTGAGTTGCAATTACCAAGATAGCTGGCAGTGGAGCAGTTCCATTTGATCTTATGTGTGTTCATTATAAAGCAGCAGCTTACGTAAAATACTCATCCATCCATTTTTCTGAACTTCCTTAATCTAGGTCAGGGTCCTACAGTGTCTGAGCCGATCTATGTATCACTGGGCACTAGGAAAAAATAAAGTCTGGGCATGCTGCCAGTCCATCATACAGTTACACTCACTCACACACACACACACACACACGCCTACTCACTGATAGCAAGCCAATTAAGAATCACAAATCAAACTAACTTAGACATAATTGGGATGTGAAAAAAAACAAAACTCATGGGCCCGAGTTAAAAAAACGTGCAGACACTAGAAGACAACGCAAACTCCATAAAGACAGGACTACAAACTCAGTCTCTTACTTCTGCACCACAGTGATTTTGAACAAAATAACAGAAAATACTTGAGAACTGAGGGGCACCAATGTTCAGAGCACATTTTTTTTTTGATTTATTCACACAAGCAATTTACACAGTGGTAGGAATTTTCTGAGACAACAGAGGGAGAGCAGGACCAAGCCATTAACTTAAGTGCTACCAGTTGGCTTCTGATTTGAGAAAAAAAGCAGGAAACACACAGTGTCTGTAGAATTGGGGGACAAAAAAACAGGTTTTGACATTTGCTTTCTTTGATGTAAGGAAAACAGCCTTTTAAGATCTCCCTCCTAAATGCACGTGCAAATGAATGCATCACTGGAAATACAAATGGAGATTTGCCAGGTTTATATATTGTGCATCTATAGGTTGCTTGTCACTCATGGCCTCCCTTTTAAATGCCTTACATATTCTTCTTGCATTATCTATCATATTGTGCTTAATCAACTTCATGTAAAGTGGGCATGGGACTCCACCATGGCCGTGTCTCGTCTCCCCTTCTATTCATGATTTGGAGAGTAGGCAGTTTGCGGACCAAAGGGTGGCATCTGTTACAAATTATGCTGCCCTCTTGACGTCAACAGACATTGATCTCCTGGAATGGTTCACACTGTGATGCAGGTAGGATGGGAACCAGCGCATCCAAACCTGACGTCACAGTCCTTTCCCAGAAAAACATCACCCTCTCCTTTGAACTATGGAGGACAGGAGCTGCCAGAAGGAGTACTTCATGGTCTTGTTAACAAGTAAATCTAGAAGTGATTGTAGATTGAGGAACAAAATGGTTTAGTGGAACTTGCATACACATATACTCACTCACTCAGCAAAGCCAATTCCATATAAATTGTCCGTCCATCCATTTTCCTAACTAGCTTATCCAGTGGAGGGTTGCAGGGCAGCTGGAGACTGTCCCACCAATTATTGGGTACTTGGCTGGAATAACTCCTGGACAGGGTGCCAGTTAATCACAGGGTGAACACACACGCACACACCTCCATGCACACACTGTAATCAGGGACAGGCAAGACAGAACCTGATCAGGGTCATATGTAGCCAGCAGTAACCCTGCTGATATCTAATGCATCTTTTATGAAGATACGTGTCTACTTGCACATATTACAATGAGAGGTTTCAATACAATACTCCATTTTGTGTTAGATCCCTTAAAATGTCAGCTTTTGATGGATGAACGACCAACTTGCTATTGCCCGGAGGTGTTAGCTGCCCCTCAATGACCTTGTCTCTTATGCTGTCTCTATCTCTCCTGTAGGGCAGAGATTTGGGCCTGGCTTCTAGAAAACATGATGTTAGGCACCAGTTCACCTCAGCATCTCAAGGTCAAAACAGTTACCATGGAAAAAGTCACTAGTTCAGTTTCTAGAGTATTACTTTGGGAGCCGAGCTCTCTGTGTTTGTCGAAAATGTATTTTTTTTATTATAGTAGTAAAGAATTTGTGTACCCCATGCTGATAAACATGCTTCAAACAAATGGCTGCTCACTGGGAAACCGCTTATTTGCTTTAAAGCCTCCATCTACCAACTCAATAGTGTCATATTGGGCAACTATATTGGGAGCTAGCATTTATGTAGAAAATGCTTTGCAGTAAAGTGCCCAACTAAATTTATTTCTTATTTTTCTTTCTTCTTTTCCCAAACTCTATTAGGTATTAGCCTTTAAAACTTTGTAAGAAAACGCAACAGAGTAAAACGAACTCTTGTGAAGCAATTGGAGGGTAAATTGACCTGCAGATGGATGTAAGAAAGAACTATCGATTCTGGCATGAGACCACAGCTCTCTGTATGATCTGAAAAAAAAATGGCTAATCTAATGGCAGGTTAGAAATGATTTTTGCAATGCTCCAGTTTATATTGACTAAAGCATCAGGCTTCAATATGGGCTTTAATCATGGCTCAAGCTAACCGTTACAGTGCAGTTTTCAAATCTCATCACTTTTAATTATTAGTCTAAAGAGATGCTTCTCATTCACTGTACCCAGCGCTGAACACAATCGCAGTACACAGCTGGCAGCAGTTTCTAATATTTGCCCTTGATCACCAAACCCTGCATGGCATGTGAAAGTATGCCTATTTATGCTGATGTATTCAGCAAGCTACATTCATTAACAATGTGTGACTGCAGGATATCGCTTGTCTCCTGGCACACTGGGCCCTAAGTTTAATTCCTGCTGTCACCATTCTCTACATCTTCATTAAAGCAGCTATCACACCATACTTTAAAATAAATAAAACACATCTTAAATGTTCCTTTCATCTGGATTCAAAAGGCAGCTCTTATTCACTCTTAAACAGCTTGGTGAGCACTGTGATGGATATGTGCTGACCTGGCAAGCCCTGATCGCTATATCACCTGAGCACCTCCAGTTGAATTCTCAAGATACTCTCAACCCAGTCAAGAAATTAAATCCTATGATATGAGAAGTCGATGGCGCCATATACAGTAGTTGTTGAATGGGATCAGAAATAAAAGGAAAACAATGTGAAGGTAATGGACGTGGGAAGAGTGTTAGAGTTGGCGGGCGGGGCTCTGTCGTGCGTATCCCATGACGCGGGAGGAGGGTTAGAGTTGGCGGGCGGGGCTCTGTCATTTGTATCCCATGGTCGGGCGACTTGGTGGATTATATATAGAAAAGCAGCCGGAACCAAAAAGAACAATGAAAAGTCAACATGGCTCAGAGGTGCATGTGGACTGTAGCAGAGACGAAAGCGACTGAGGCGGTGTTTGGTGAGGTGTTGCGTGCTGGCACATGAGCAGGCAGTGTGCATGCCTCGAGAGCGAGGGTATTCTCGGGAGGAGGGTTAGAGTTGGCGGGCGGGGCTCTGTGAGTTGGCAGGCGTGGCTCTGTCGTGTGTATCCCCATGGTCTCTGTCTTGCGTGCGTGCGTATCCCATGGTCAGGCGACTTGGTGGATTATATATAGAAAAGCAGCCGGAAACCGAAAAGAACAATGAAAAGTCAACGTGGCTCAGAGGTGCATGTGGACTGTAGCAGAGACGAAAGCGACTGAGGCGGTGATTGGTGAGGTGTTGCATGCTGGCACATGAGCAGGCAGTGCGTATGCCTCGAGAGTGAGGTGGACGTGGGAGGAGGGTTCGAGTTGGCGGGCGGGGCTCTGTCGTGCGTATCCCATGGTCTCTGTCTTGCGTGCCATGGTCGGCTGCTTAGTGAATTGTTGGTGGGCAGGGCTCTGTGATTTGGCAGGCGTGGCTCTGTCTTGCGTGCATCTTGCTTGCCATGGACTTAGTGAATTATATATATATATATATATATATATATATATATATATATAGATGATAGTGCTCCGGTCTCCTCTTAGTGGCACATGGCTAGTACATGCTTTGCAAGTGTATCTTGGGAGTATCCTCCTCACATTCTGGCAGCACTTCAATAGGCCCCTCTTGATTGGCTCTATTCTGAGCTCCCGATTCCATACTGGTACATTTATCCAGGAAGGGGATTTTGGCCAATTGTACTCATGAGCTCATTCAGTTACTAACCCCGGCTCAAGAGTGGAGGATGTAGACAGACCGGTAAATTGAAAGCTTCCTCCAAGGACTTCATTCCCACTTCCACAGAATGGTGAAGACAAGGAGAAAATATATGCAAATACTAGAAATGCAATCGTCACTTTCCAACTTGAGCAGTCTCTGGAACTCAACTCTACCTTGATATTTATATTCATGAAAATCACAAAGAGGAGTGGAGACAAGACCCTCAGGCAACTTGAAACAGATCTGACTTAATGAACTAACTGGCGGCAAAGGGCAAAAATACACCCAAATTAAACAATTTTACCATTACAACACAAGGGCTGGGGCAAATAGCGCTGCTCAGAATTACTTATAACATTAGAAATAATTCATATCTGCCACTGTCATTCTAAGATCTGGATTTGACACATCAAATGTTTTTTTACAGTTTCCCCTTATTCCACCTTTGCATGCTGACTCTTTAAATGCTCTTAATCACAATTGCCTGCATGCTGCTAAAATGAACATCAATAACACAAGCACCAAAATAACAGCTCATAATTATTAAACAGGCCAATCTACTTAACATTGAAAAATGAAGTTACATTGGCTCGAAATGAAAATAAATACATGCTTATAAAATACTTCAAGTGTAATGAAAGGCTTACAGATTTTTCTATTCACAGTATCCTCAGAACTGCTTGTGATTTTGTGAATGGTGGTCAAAACATAAGATATATGTGGCTGCATACATGTCTGCAAAGTGAGCGATGGTCAGTCTCTTCAAGGGCAATTCCTGAATAGCTCTCACACTGGCTAACATTAGCACACCATTTTCGGAAACTTACATTAGGGATTCTCAAAAATGTGGTCCTCTGGCCACCTGTCATCCACAACCATTGGTCAAGTAGACTGCAAATAGACAGCTAATTGATTAAAACAAAGCACATTTTAAATATACATTATTCCAGTCCATTACACATATACTTAAGTAAGTGAATCATGGTGCTGTCCGACATGCGCTGTACTAAATAATCATAGCAAAGTGTCTAACACCACCAACATGAAGTACACCATCCAGCTTTCTTGCAAAGAGTAACTGTAGTGTTCCATTAACTTTGCAGCATGCAGGCACGTCAAAAAGATTCACAATAACTCATCAACTTAATGAACAGGTGAGAATATTATTAATCAATGTTAGGAAAACTGTGCATGCACTACTGTGCATTACTGGTAGTCTATGCTCATGCTACACACGGGTGTCGAACTCGGGGCCTGGAGGGCTGCGGTGGCTGCAGGTTTTCATTCTGACCCTTTTCCTAATCAGTGACCAGTTTTCACTGCTAATTGACTCCTTTTCCCTTCATTTTAATAGCCTTTTTTTAAGGATTCAGTCCTTTGAATTGATTCTTTTCTTTATTAAACAACAGCCAAACAGAAATGACAGTTGACCAGCTGAATTAGGGCTTCAAATGCCTACCAATTTCATTCCAACCACTTTCTTAATGAGAAGCCGATTCTTGCTGTTAATTAAACTTGTTATTTAATTCCATGGTTTGTTGTTGCTCTCATTCTGGCACAGTAGTCGCTTCCACAACTATTGATTTTCTGGTTTTTCTAAGACCTGAGAGATCAACCTTACTGAGACCTTCACCTTTATTTTCAGCTACTGTGTGATGGGCACAGGTGAGCTGGTCATGTGGCAGCTTGTTTTGTATCTCATTATTGTTTGGCTGCTAATTAAGGAAAAAGAAACAACTAAGGGGACTGAGACAAGTTAATTAAAATTAAGGCAAAAGAAGTTAATTAGCAGCAAAAGCAGGTCACTAATTAAGAATATGGTTAGAATGAAAACCTGCAGCCACTGTTTTGGAGTTTGACACCCCTGTTACAGCATACACTACTGTACTGGAGGAGCATCAAACAGAGTTGCAGGAGGAGTTTCTTAATTAATAGCCAATCACTGCTGCTATTGGAAAAGTTCAACTTCAGGTTTATGTTCATATGTAAATGGTACATACAGTAGTTCACAAAGTACAATGAAATCCTCGCTTGCATGTCTCCTCAGAAGAGCTGACAATAATACAATGCAAACAAAAGACACATACACACACAAGTCTATAGCATGCAACATATATATATTATTATGAACAACATATACAATATACAAATCCAAGTAATATTATGTGATATCATCTACTGTTAATTCTGGTCTGTACTTGTAAATTTTATACTGTATTGAGGATTTGTTCTGTTCTGTGTATTGTATTGTATTGACCCCCTTCTTTTTGACACCCACTGCACGCCCAGCCTACCTGGAAAGGGGTCTCTCTTTGAACTGCCTTTCCCAAGGTTTCTTTCATTTTTTCCCTACTAGTTTTTTTTTTGGGAGTTTTTCCTTGTCTTCTTAGAGAGTCAAGGCTGGGGGGCTGTCAAGAGGCAGGGCCTGTTAAAGCCCATTGCGGCACTTCTTGAGTGATTTTGGGCTCTACAAAAATAAACTGTATTGTATTGTATTGTAATATATATTTGCAAGTTTATGTATATAGTTATGATAAAATATTTGTTATTATGATTAGTGATTCAGTGACCTTATTCTTTTGCATTCATTTTAATTCACTTGATTTTAAATATTCATAACTCTTGCTTCTCGCATTGCAATGGCCTGGAGCCCTGTCCAAGGTTAGTTCCTGCCTTGTGCCCAAAATTAGCTGGGATAGGCTACAGCACCCCCCACAACCCTGGTCTGGATTTAAGCAGATTAGAAAATTAAATGACATCATTTTGCCTTCTTTCTTTCCTGAAATGCATTCTCTCCTTTTAAAAAACAAACAGGTACCACTAGAATCTTTTGTCAATACTAAGGTACACAATACAGAAGAGGCGAGTTAACCAGCACATCCATCATTCCATGCGTGCTCTCATCCACTCCTCCAGAGCTTTTCCTCCATTGTAGTGATCTTTGCTTTGCATAGACTAATTAAAAACAATTCAGCAAAAATGTCTCTCACTGGCTTGAAAGGCAACAAATGAGTAAGCAAACTGGAGCACTTTATGGCTCACTTTGCAAAATTGTAATAGCATTCCAATGGCTCTAATTGACTAATTGATTGAATTAACTCAGATTGGAGGTGGAAGGGGAGGAAAAAAACAGAGAGATGGAAAAAATGAAAACAAAAAGCGAGCCAACAAAGAGCTAGCACTTGTACTACTTAAGAAGCTAAAAATGAAAAACTGCAGCAATGCAAGACCCCAATGAATTTGTGCTTCCCAAAGATTCAGACAGCAAGCGTGCAGCAGGATCGTGCCAGTGTCAAAACAATTGGTCTCTTTCAATATTTTTTAATGTAAAACTAATAAATGTTACTCGAGTGTGCAACTGTTAGGTAAACACATCTCTTGAGTAAAAGGAAAGTTTTAATATTGCCACACAGAAATATAACACTCAAAACAGATGAAAGGTTACTATTACTCCTTCGAGGCAAAAACTACATTTGAAGAGCACTGCATGTTTTTTTTTTTTTAAACACTTCCCTCACCTTTGGAAATTAATTGCATTGTCTTAACTTTAACACTGATGAACATATTGACTTTTGAATTTAACTGTGTCAGCCCTGCCAGCCGTTTAGCACAATGAGATCCATAATCCCAACAATGCTTGACAAGTAAAAAGAGATATTAGACATTCAGAAATGATGCAAATGGAGTCATGAACATGGAACACATTTGAAGAACTGTAAACAATATTGGACTGCTTTCTATGATAGCCCATTCCCTAATAAAAGGCGACTGCTTAAGCATTTAAACAAGATAGGGTAATATAAATGAGTTCCACTTCCAGTACACTATGAGATGGTGCTTTTCACAATAGCGTCAGCTTATCTAGTTCTGAACCCCGGGTTTTCCAATATTTTTTTCCATTGGTTACTACATTGGTGCCAAATGTTAGTTTCCCTTTTCCAGATTAGATGGCTAATGCTGGATGTTGAAGGAAAATTAAATTAGGCAACAAAGTGAGGGCATGTTGAATGCCTGCACTGTAGACTCTACCACACTAACACTCCATCCCCAGCACTTTTTAAACCACTCCTGATTATCCTCCACTCCCTTCCCATTTTACCTTTAACTATCTCCAGATGCCAGATATTGTGTCTCCTATAATGCGACTTAACACATTTATCTTATAAAGTGCTATGGAAAATGATGACCTAGATGACAGACTCAGCAGCTGCATTTCCAGATTGTACTCTGGATAGTTTGACCTTCTTGAACAAATAAAAAAAACATTTTTTAAAATTTGGTGCAATGATCCAGACTACAACACTCTTGGAGGAAGTATAATGAAACTACATTCATTACAAGGTAACGGGGCTGCAGGGGTTGAATTATGAGGAAAGATTAAAAGATCTGAGCCTTTACAGTTTAAGTAAAAGAAGATTAAGAGATGACATGATTGAAGTGTTTAAAATTATGAAGGAAATTAATACAGTGGATCGAGACTGTTATTTTAAAATGAGTTCATCAAGAACACAGGGACGCAGTTGGCAACATGTTAAGGGTAAATTTCGCACAAACATTAGGAAGTTTTTCTTTACTCAGAGAACCAAAGACACTTGGAATAAGCTACCAAGTAGTGTGGTAGACAGTAAGACATTGGGGACTTTCAAAACTCGACTTGATGTTTTTTTTTGGAAGAAATAAGTGGATAGGACTGGTGAGCTTTGTTGGGCTGAATGGCCTGTTCTCATCTAGAATGTTCTAATGAAGCATCAACTCTAACTTCAATATAAATTAACAGCACTTTTTAAAATCTTCTCAAGTCTTTACAATTGTTTACAGATCTCCTAAAATTTAATAGTGACTATAAAAAGAATTACATCCACCTCAGTTTTATTTTTTCATATTTTATTGCACAAAATAGTCCTGCTTGTTCCAGTTCCTTTGGAGCACAAATATAACACTAGGGGAGAGTTAAAGAAGTCTAGATGCATCACAATTGTCAAAACCATTTAGAACTTTAGATAAAATAAATAGATCTAACAAGTCTGGTTGCCTTAAGAGTGGCAGACATAGAAGCTGATGGGACTGCGGTCTGAAAAATAAAATAAACACAATGAATTGCGGGTTTACTAGGTATACCCCTACACCTTCAGACAAATTTAACATTCCAATGTGTTATACAGTGCATCACATGATAGCTGAATGTGTTATAAATCGGGCAGGCCAGCTTTCAAAAATCATTTAGTGTCTGACCACTAGAAAGAGCAAAACAATTGACCTTTGTGACTTTGAATGCGCCATGAAATAAGACGCAGAGTAAGTCAGTTCCAGTGTCTCTCAACCAGGTATTGTAATAGACTATTTGTGCACATCCATTACATTGATTTACTAGAATAGTGTGGGAAGGAAAAAAACTACTAGCAATGGGCGATCTTGTGGATGTAAAGAGCTTGTGGACAAGATGGGAATCATACAGCCCACGACCAGGAAAATCACATTTAAAGTCAAGGCAAGTGTGCAGAATCTCATCTCAGAGCACACCATAGACTTTGTCTTAAATGGGCTACAATAACCAAAGACCATGTCAGGTGCAGATGTTGTCAGATAAAGATGAGAAAGTGTTTCTCCAGTGGGAACAGAAGAAACAAAACTAAGCAGTTGAAGAGTTACAAGACAAGATCCTTAGTCAGACCAATCCAGATCCCCTTTGCATGATGCTGATGGAAGGATCAGAATTTGCCATGAACAACATGAGGCCATGGAGCTCTCCTCCATTAATCCAATTTGCAGCTACACAATCATTTCCATATGTTACAACATTCCTTAACTATCCATTATCTTGTGGAATCCATGCTCAAAGAAATCATGCTGTTCTGAAGGCCAAAGGTGGTGTAACAGGCTACTAGAAAGGTGTACCGAATAAACTGACAAAGGAAACAAAACTCAAAGTTAAGAAATGGGCAAACAGCAAAACCAGATGTTCTTTACATTGATTTTCTTAAGAAATAATTTTCATTAGTGCAACTTCAAAGCAAAGTTCAGACAATCCAAAATAGCTTCTTAGATATTAAAGTTCCTAGAATAAAATACACAACTTTAAATAAGCTTACCCCCCAGAGGCTGCTTTATTTCTTTCTTCTGATGGTTTCTAGAGCCTCACAGGTAACAACATAAACAGTCCACAGGAAGTGTAAGAAACTTGGCCATACCCAGGAGGGTCATAAGAGGGAAGAACAGAAGAGGAAATGAAGCTGACATTGACACCCAAAAAGGAATGGAAGAGGGCTGCACTCAGAGTCACTTTTGTGGAAATGGATTCTAAATAATAAAGTTTATTATAACTGAACTTAACACATGCAGTGATCAGAGGTAGATTTTTAAATTATCTCAGTTGTTGATATTGCGATGCTGATTGTGGTCCACACACACACACACAGAAATATATATATATATATATATATATATATATATATATATATATATATATATATATATATATATATACATATGACAAAGAGCCCGTTTCGACAACATAAGATGAAACGGGCACGAGTTTGTGTCAGCAGTGTATGAAGAACAAATGATAAGTAACGAAGAAGTTGTTTTGTAATGATTGTAGTCCGCTTTATTCATTACTGTACAGGCTAATACTGTTAGTTGATGAATTTTCCAGGCCTATAGTATAATATTGAATGATGAATTTTCCAGTACAATATGGAATAGTAATAAGTATAAGCACCACAAACCTGATATAGGTGTATTGAATGAATGTGTAATTGAATCAGAATGCGTAATTAGGCCTCGAGCTGTAGTCGAAATCGCCTTTCAGGCCTCTAGAGCTTTAATCGAAGTCGCCTTTCTCTTTGAATTTTTGCGGCTGTAAATCCGCCGCCTGCCGTGATGTTGGGGTTGGATGTCGGTCTCGTAAGGTTTTTCGGGCAGCTCCGCAGAAGACGACTGCGCATTCGGCTTCGGACGTGCGCAGAAGGCGACTGCGCATTCGGCTTTGGACGTGAGGAGGCAGGCAAATTATGTATTAAGATATTTATACAGTATATAAATTATACTGTATATACACACACACACACACAAATGCACACACAAAAACACAATTGGGTGGCACTGCAATATAATAGTTCCAGAAGGATTGCTTTGAATCCTGAGTGCAGTCAATATCTATTTGAAGCTCCCAGTGTTCTACTGAGAAGCATTTTGCTTTTCAGGTCTGCTTTGCATCAACCACACCAGTCCTTGTTTGCTTTAACTCAATTCATAGAGCTTCATACTTGTCTAGTCACGTACAGGCATCTAAAAGAACATAAATGAGGGATCTGGTCAAAACTGATAAAATCTTCTGGTTATTATCTTGTCAATATAGCATATGCCCAGAAGGTATTTTACCATTTCATTTCTTCCATAATAAAAGTCAGTGGGTGTAGTGATTAGTTCTACTGCCTCATAGCTTCGGGGATCCATACTGAATCTGACCCCACGTAACTGTTTATGTGATGTTTATATATTTTCCCTGTGTCTGAATTTTTTTCTTCTATTTTCCTCCCAAACTTCAAAAACCCTAATATTTAATTAAACTGGCAGTTCTAAACTGGCCCTTCATGAGTGAGTGTGGTTAATGTTTGTCTTACCTGTGCTAAACTGGCATGTAATCTTCAATTGGTACCTACTTTTAATCCAGTGCTGCCAGAACCCTGAATTGGATTGTAAGTGGGAGAAGGAAAAGATAGATTGGACAAATAAAGGTTAGTGAGGTCCAAACAGACTCAGGTTCACAAAATATCTAAATCCAAATAGCCTCACAACATCTTTTCAACTTCATCAAAAATCTTTCACTTCCTGACTAGAAACATCCATCCATCCAGTATCCAACCCGCTATATCCGAACTACAGGGTCACGGGGGTCTGCTGGAGCCAATCCCAGCCAACACAGGCACTAGAAACATTTGTTCTCTTAATCCTAAACCTTGGTTATGTCTGCTCTTTACCACTAACACATTCTCTTTTTGTTACTGTATATCGAAAGTCATTTAGTGTGCTCAAAATGCCATAAAGCCACCTCAAAGTGTAGCTACCTCCATGATGCCACCTCACAATGTGATGTTGTGGCACATCCTAGGCTGTTCCCAATTGCATGCTCTGTCCCCCAGAGGTCCTACATACTGTACTTTCCCACTATTAGTAGTTCTTGGGCCACTGGACATTATCCATTTTTGTTCACACAAGCCTCTGATGCACTCTGCCATCATTTGCACATTCCAAAAAAAGTACCTTTCTTTAGCCTTTTCACCGTTTACTATCCTCCCACCTTACTCACAGATATGACAGACAAATAGCAGTTAGCAAAAATTAAACAAGGTTCAAAACACAGGTACATAAAGAAGAGTTCCTTTTTATAATTAAGACTTTCAGTGCAGTGGTTCCAACTGATGCCTTACAGATCAAAACTCTTAGGATCGAGTCTCAGAGTCAAAAAGACTCAATGATTCTAAATGACCCCTCCATTGGATGAGTACGTGAGTGGGCCCTGAAATGAACTAATGCCCCATCCAGGGTTAGTTCCTGCTATGTGCTGCTAGATAGAATCCAGTCCGACTCTAAACTTGATTAAGAAGCTTGAGATTGTCACGTTATCTCAAAGTAAAGGTTCAAAGAATGAAGGCCGACTGACCAACATTCTAGATTTCAGGCAGTAGCAATGAACAGGTTAAACAGAATCAGACAAGATGTTTTCTACACTCGAGTATTTTAAAGGGCTCTTGTGGATTCAGCGTTATGAACTCTTTTTACATTTTCTAGTCTCACCAGTTAACCTGGCAAATGTATATTGAGCCAGCTGATGACCTTCAGTTTCTGCAAGAGACTCCACTTTGTGTGTCAGCATTGATCTGGGTCGGGTCACAATGACAACAACTAATGTTTGTTCAGCTCCCAGAAGCCCCTCTCTTTCCTCTGATGCTCTGTGCAAACACTGTGCTGAAATACAGTGACAGTAGGCAAACACCCACTGTACAAGGTGTCAAAGAGTGCACCAAATAAAACAGCTCATCCATTCAGAGGGAAAACACTGCAATGTGTACAGAGAGAGGTGGGTGGAAGGGAATCCTGATCCTGAAACGGTGAAAACACAGCGTACTATGAGTCATGGTACTTTGCACATGACCACTCATGAATAGAGAAAGACGCTTTGCCGGCTTTAAGTGGAAAAATAAAAGTTTGTGCTTACATTGCCAGGAAATCTAGCATATAAAAGTAGGAATGTGTGAATTCATCCCTGGCTTTCTATGGTGAGAAACTAAATGGCTCTGAATGAAGCATACCTTGAATGGATGACACAAACATTTTGTGAAGTACTTTACTGTAGTATGAACTATTAAATGTGCTATATAAAATAGCAATTATCCATTCATTTATCAAATTGTTAACATGTTTTATCAGTTCAGGATCACAGAAATGGTACCATTCCTGGCAGCATTGGGTACAAGGTGGGAACCAATGCTGGACAGAATGCCAGCCCATTGTAGTGTATGCTCATAATCAGTCGATTTTTTATAACACCAGGTGGCTGGAATGTATTAAAAACAAAACTTATGATTCTCCCAACCCTGAAAAGAGCCTTCAGACATCATTTACAGATTAAATGAAAGTGTCACACCTCACACATAAATATGTAGCCAACACTTCTGAGATCTTCACCCAAAATAGACTGTGAATAAGGCACTATATAAGCGCCCGACCCGGCCCAGATTCACACTGAGGCACGTGTCAATGGAACAGAAATATTTTATTTTTCTTCACCTGTGGGGCACGTATTCCCCGTGAACCCCACAGGTATAACACAGTCCCAAAGCACTTTACTATCAACACAGCAAACCTTCCGCTGGCACCACCACTCCTCCTCTCAGCCAACCTCGTCCTCTTCCTCCCGATTCTCGCTCATTAGTGGTGGATGCTGGCCCTTTTATAGCCCACCCAGAAGTGCTCCAGGTGCTTAATCACCTGTGGCTAATTGCACTTCTGGGCGGGGCTGTACAGATGTCCATGTGGGCACCGGGATCCATGCAGAACCCCCTGGCGACCATCCCAGATCCCCACAGGGTTGTGGAGAACTCCATCTCCCAGGAAACCCTGTGGAAAACTGAGGCACCATCATCAGCCAGGGAGGGTGCCACCAAGCGTCCCGGGGGAGGTAGTGAGGAGCCCATGGCTGCTCCCCCGGACCATATACAGCAGGGGCGTCCCGACCGGGCATGGGAACCGGCCGTCCATTACATCGTCCCTCTTCTAGATGAGTCTTGTGGGACTCAGCGGCCCATCCCGCGAGGGCTGGTCTTCTCCATAATGGGGAGTCGGTGTCCTCAGCACTACGGCTCTGCCCTGTGGAAACAAAAGCAAACGGTCTGGGGGTGTTGCCCCGACGTCCCTGCCACTTGGACGTCCTCACAGCGGCCGCAGTTGTAGCACACTCGACTCCCTTCGGCTCAACCCTTGCGGGAGTGGAAGCAGGCAGGAAATTCCTGCCCGGTCACCCGCTCAGTTGAGGGCTCCAAACGTCCCGGGGGAAGGTACTGAGGAGTCTCTGGTGGCTCTCCTGGAACATTAGCAGAAGGGGCGTCCCGGCCGGGCTTGGAACCCGGCCGTCCACTACAAGACATGTAACCATATTTGTGATTTTGACATCACTGTGCTACCATCCCCTCAAGATTCAGTCTCTCACATCTGAACACCTCAAGATTTACTAACACCACAAAGAGACATTTTCATGTTATAACTATTGAAAGTGGTGAGGTGGCCTTCTGCTGTTATGCACCTAAAATCTGGAATAGCCTGCCAATAGGAATTCACCAGGCTAATACAGTGGAGCACTTTAAAACACTGCTGAAAACACATTACCTTAACATGGCTTTCTCATAGCTTCATTTTAGTTTAATCCTAATGCTCTGTATATTCAATAAATTATCATTATTATTCATGGGGACTCCAAAATCCATACTAACCCCTACTTTCTCTGCTGTTCTTTTTCTGGTTTTCTGTGGTGGCGATCTGCGCCACCACCACCTGACCAAAGCACTGTGATGTCCCTACATTGATGAATTAAAGACCAGAAGTCCACGTGACCGTCATCATCAAGTCCTTCCATGAGAATCCTGAATACAATGAGGACTGAT
Source organism: Erpetoichthys calabaricus (assembly GCF_900747795.2). Lineage (NCBI taxonomy): Eukaryota > Metazoa > Chordata > Cladistia > Polypteriformes > Polypteridae > Erpetoichthys > Erpetoichthys calabaricus. The sequence goes on from NC_041394.2 coordinate 293,857,775, forward strand.
TGATGGTCTCGTGGCCTAGGAACCCCTGCAGATTTTATTTTTTCACCAGCCATCTGGAGTTTTTTTTTTTGTTTTTTCTGTCCTCCCTGGCCATCGGACCTTACTTTTATTCTATGTTAATTAGTGTTCTCTTATTTTAATTCTTATTTTGTCTTTTTTTCTCTTTCTTCATCATGTAAAGCACTTTGAGCTACATTATTTGTATGAAAATGTGCTATATAAATAAATGTTGCTGCTGTTGTTGTATAGAATATATAGCAGGTATGCAAAGCACTTTCAGAGTGTAGCACAGCATGGGTTAGTGGTAGATGATGAACTTGCCTCTTGTGATGCATGTCACTTTTCACACCTTTCTTGGAAAACATTTTTAGAAGCCCTTCTCCTTTTTTTGTATAATCATTCAAATCAAGATGGAGGATGCAACTTTTCTTTCATTTAATGTATTGATATTTTCTCCTGCTTCTTTTAAAAATCTGCACAAATGTCCCATTAGAAGGACATAAGGTTTACTGAAAGTAGGCCAATCAGTCTGACATAGCTTAACAATTGTTAAACTGTACCAAATTATGACTAAGCCATTAATTAAAAGTTCCACATATGCTTTTCTTTGACTGTACTACTGGATAGTTGGTACTGTGTACCTACAGTTTATTGTAAATACATTTTCATAACATCCATCCATCCATCCATCCATCCATCCATTTTCCAACCCGCTGAATCCGAACACAGGGTCACAGGGGTCTGCTGGAGCCAATCCCAGCCAACACAGGGCACAAGGCAGGAACCAATCCTGGGCAGGGTGCCAACCCACCACAGGACACACACACACACACACACCCACACACCAAGCACACACTAGGGCCAATTTAGAATCGCCAATCCACCTAACCTGCATGTCTTTGGACTGTGGGAGGAAACCGGAGCGCCTGGAGGAAACCCACGCAGACACGGGGAGAACATGCAAACTCCACGCAGGGAGGACCCGGGAAGCGAACCCAGGTCCCCAGATCACCCAACTGCGAGGCAGCAGCGCTATATTTTCATAACATGCATCTATCAATTTATTAATCCAGTTCAGGATTTGTAGACGTAGCTTATAAAAGCTGTCCTGGGTTCACTGCAGGGAGCTCTAAAAGTGGTACCAGTTCATGGCAGTATGTTACTTCTTAAAAACTTACGCCACATCCTGACTAAAATGGATTTTAAAACCAAGGATCTATCAACCTTAATTATTTCTTACATATTTTAACCATTCTTGTCAAGTTTCCTCTTAGTTTCTCACTTGCTTAGGCTGAAAAATTTCAGGTCTTCCTATACTGTATGTACATTATTATATTTGTTTACACTACAAATGTACTATATTTCTCCATAACTCCCATCTAAATAGGTTGCCTCTAGGGTGTTTTTGCCAGCATACAGTAAATTTCTACCATCTGTGCAGTTTAAATGTTTATCTTGTGAAATCTTAACTAAAAGTGATCGTAATTGCCTGATATGTTGGAAGAATAGAGCTCCCCCAGGTGATTTTTGAGTGGCTTTCCCAAAAGTGGCACGCACAGCATGACTCAGAGGTCACAAAAGTGAGGGTCAGTGGAATGTTGATGGGGTCATTCCTTTTTTATATTTTAGGGTTCTCCCCATGTGAAAAAATGAATTGTTTTGGGGACAAAGGAGGATTCTGAAAATAATTACTCTTGATAAAATTGTGTCTTGGCACACACTTTGCATTTTGTGTTGATATATTCAAACCAATAAAAGTTTAAACAAAAAAAACAGGCATGTCTAAAAAATTACATTGGTAAAAATGCTGTGGAGAGGGTCAGCAACTTTCAATGTCTTGGAGAAGGCTCACTGCTGATTTTACTTTCTCAAACGTCTTTGGAATCTCTGAATATTTCCTTCTATTCTCACCAACTTCAATAGGAGTCCCAGGTGGGGTGGGGTGAGTGGGGTAGTTTCTGGTATTTAACTTTATATAGAAGCTCAAGGAGGAGGGCTGGATGTGAGGCCAGCTACCTCACGCCATTAAAACAAAACCTAGCTACAAAAATAGCAACAAGAGATCAACAGGACTCAGTCCTGGGAAGAGATGGGTCTTCGACAAGAAGACTTATGACACCATCTAATGAAAGCCGAAAGTCTCTGGAAGCCACAAGACAGATAACCCTTCTGTTGACCGGGGCAGCCAACATTGGAACATGGCATGTGAGAACCATGTATGAGACAGGGAAGACATTTCAAGTAGCAGTGGAGATGAAAATTTACAACCTCACCCTGCTTGGAATTAGTGAGACCAGATGGACACAGTCCAGACAGAAACGACTAGTCTCAGAAGAGATGATATAGTATGGACATGAAATAAATAATGTCCACCCCACCCAAGGAGTAGTACTGATGTTGTCTAAAGTAGCTCAGAGAGCTTTTATAGGATGTGAAGCCCATGGCCCATAGATTATCACAGCATCCTTCTGAACCAAGAAGAAGGTCAACATGAACATTCTGCAGTGCTACACAACTACCAACAACAGCGAAGAGGCAGACAAAGACCAGTTATATGCCAAACTACAGTTCCTCATTGAGAAGTACCCAGAGAGGGATGTTAATATCCTGATGGGGGTCTTCGATGCTAAGATCGCAAAAGACAACTCTGGGTACGAAGACATCGTGGGAGGCCACAGAGTAGGGGACATGAACAAGAATGGTAAGAGGCTGGCAGACCTGTGTTCACTGAACAACTTTGTCATTGGTAGCAGCATTTTTCCCTACAAGAACATCCACAAGGCCACTTGGGTATCGCCAGACCACATAACTGAGAATCAGAGTGACCACATCTGTATCAGTGCAAAGTTCAGAAAAACAATGCAGGATGTGAAAGTAAATAGAGGAGCAGACGTTGCTTCAAATCGCCACTTCATTGAGGCCAAGCTAAAGAAGAAGCTGAAGAAAAACTGGATGATGGGACACACAGCACAACATAAGTAAAACACCGTTCTCTTGAGAGAGATAAGCAAAACGGAAGAATTCAGAGCCGCTCTCATAAACAAGTTTTAAATACTAGAAGACCTGCTGGAAGAAGAGGAGAGTACCCTGGAAAGAGATATAGAAGACAGAGAAGTCAACAAGCCAGGAAGTGCTTGGCATCAAGAAGTACCAATACAAGGAGTGGATATCAGTGGACAGCCTGAGCAAAATCCAGGAGAGGAAGGTGAAAAGGATGGTGATATGCAACAGCTGGACAAGAGTGGAGAAGGCCAAAGCACAAGCAGAGTACACAGAAGTAAATAGGCAAGCAAAGAAGAGCATCAGAACAGACAAGTTAAATATGCAGAGGAACTGGCAACAGAAGCAGAAGAAGTAGCAAGAGACGGCAACATGAAAGAACTGTACAACACCACCAAGAAGCTGGCAGGAAAGCACAGCAGTGTCAATAAAGTCAGATACAGAGACCATAGTGGAGATGCTTCTGCCACTCATCAAGTAGATCTGGGAAGAGGAACAAGTGACAGCAAACTGAAAAGTGGGGTACCTTATTAAGATTACAAAGAAAGATGAACCTAGCAGCTGTGCCAATTATAGAGGGATCATACTGGTGTTAGTACCAGGAAAAGTGTTCAACAGAGTTCTTTAGAACATAATGAGGGACCAAGTTGACACCCAACTTCAAGACCAGCAAGCTGGTTTACACAAGAATCAATCCTGCACAGACCAGACTGCAATGCTGCACATCATTATTGAGCAATCTATAGAGTGAAACCTGTCCCAGTACATCAATTTTGTTTAGTACAAGAAAGCCTTTCACAGCGTGAACAGGGATACCCTCTGGAAGCTTCTCAGACATTAGAGAGGATTGTCACCATCATCAGAAGCTCTATGAGGGACTGAACTACGAAGTGATCCACGGCATGCACCTCACAGAGGCATTTGAAGTGAGGACCAGCATCAGACAAGGCTGTCTGCTCTCACCATTTCTATTAGTGATTCACTGGATCATGAAGACCATCACAGCACAGACAAGACAGGATGCAGTGGACACCTTGGATGCAACAGGACAACTTGGACTTTGTTGACAACTTAGCACTACTGTCATACACCCAAGTAGGGCTTAGCACACACAAGGGCAAGAGCAAGATCCTCAAGAAAAACACAGTCAGCACCAACCTGGTCATGCTGAATAGTGAAGCATTAGAGGAGGTGGATTCTTTTACTTACTTGGGCAGTGACACTGACAAGCAGGGCAGCACGTACGCCGACTTCAGATCATGAATCAGGAAAGCACGAGTAGCATTGGTGCCAACTAAGGAACATCTAGAGTTCCAAGGAACTGCCAGTCAACACCAAAGTCAGGCTCTTCAACACCAACATTAAGGCAGCCCTTCTCTATGGAGCAGAGACATGGAGAGCTACGAAGAAAGTGCAGGTTTTCATTAACAGCTGCCTCCAAAAGATTCTCCGCATTCGCTGGCCAGACACTACCACCAACAGTGAACTCGGGCAGAGAACAAACCAGCTGCCCATAGTAGAAGAAATCAAGAAATGGTATTGGGGCTGGATAGGACACACCCTGCAAAAGCTTGCAAGTAACATTACCAGACAAGCCTTAATATGGAATCCCCATGGAAAGCGGAAAAGAGGTCGACCAAAGAAGATGGAGGCAAATATCATGACCAAAGAAATGACCTGGAACCAGCTGGAGAGAAAAGCCCAGGACAGAGATGCTTGGTGATAACTTGTCAGTCCAGGGGGTGTAAGTAAGTAAGTATGTCAATAAATAAATTAATATTATAATATAATAACAACAACACCTCTCAAATTCACACTATAATTGGTAAAATGAATGAAAACATCTGACATGGCTAAAGATAAAAAGAGCAGTCAGAATCACAGTAAGGCATTATAAAGGCGTATTGCCAATGGTATAACGGAGACCCAGTCACATTTCTATTCATTAATATTTATTTATATATATTTATATATGTATATGTTTTGTATACTTATATATCTATCTTTTCGTCCTATCTGGGCTTTGTACCAGACCTGTACAAAACATATATCGACAATTGTGTTGGTGCCACCTCTAGCTCCAGCTACCAGATACAAAAATTCACCACAACTCTACCATTTTTAGATATCAGCCTTTCTATCATTGTTCCAGGATTTAAAACCTCTGTTTATTTAATACAAGCCAACTGACTCACACAGTGATAAGGCTGACTTCTGTAATGAAGTTCCTAGGATAAGGAATTTCTTTATTGATAGAGAATACCCTTCTCAAATTGTGGACAGAGCCCTCATTCAGGCCAGTAGTAGACCTTGTAAAATCCACTTTAAGTGGTAACCCAATAATGAAACCCATATCTCACAGGTCCTCCCATTCCATCCTAACAGCCTCTCTCTCCCACTGGTCATCAAACAAAATTCTCCCATTTTATAGACTGTTCCTTCTATGGAAGCCTTTTTTCCTTACCCTCCCTTGATCTCTTTATGCCAATCACCTCACCTATTGAAAGCTTTCATCCAGAGCTCACTTCACAGAGGAAAGCCACACTTCTCACTAGACACTTTGAGCTATATAACAGGAGATGCTCTGTCACTTGCAAATATGTCACCAACAATACCCTTGTGTCTAGTCCTTCTGATAAATTCAACATTAAACAATGGGCCCTTCCCAGTCTAAAAATCAAATTTACTGTATTTCTTGTAGGAAGAATCCAGCCATCTACAGAAGTGAAACAGGGAGACAGTCAGCACACCGTTTCAGACAGCGCATTCGAGGCATTAAAATGAAAGCCTTTACTATGCCTATTCACATCTCTAGATCATAACCACACTGCTCTCAGTTTGTGTTCTTTCACAGGGCTTCAAAAACATTTCTCAAAGACAAACAGAAGAAGCTAACCTCATTGTCAGCCTGGCATCGTACATTTCTCTTAATGACCAACTAATTTTTTTAATCTCTCCTCTTCTCTAATAGCAACATTTTCTTATCTACTCTCGTCTTTTCTCTTTTTATTTGCACTGACTTTGTTCCCTCCCTCATTTTCTATACATGTTACCCACTCTCTCCTTTTCAGCTGCACACCTGATGAAGATTAAAGATGATATTTTTTTTATCTTTCTTACTTTTTCAACATGAAAATAACCTTTAACCTTTTTCCTACATAAAAACACACACATACAGTACTGTGCAAAAGTTTTAGGCAGGTGTGTAAACAAAGAATGCTTTCAAAAATGGAAGTGTTAATCATTTATTTTCATCAATCAACAAAATGCAGTGAATGAACAAAAGAGAAATCTAAATCAAATCAGTATTTGGTGTGACCACCCTTTGCCTTCAAAATAGCATCAATTCTTCTAGGTACACTTGCACACAGTTTTTGCAGGAACTCGGCTGGTAGGTTGTTCCAAACATCTTGGAGAACTAACCCCAGAACTTCTGTGGATGTAGGCTTCCTCACATCCTTCTGTCTCTTCATGTAATCCCAGACACACTCGATGATGTTGAGATCAGGGCTCTGTGACCATCACTTCCAGGACTTCTTGTTCTTCTTTACGCTGAAGATAGTTCTTAATGACTTTTGCTGTATGTTTCGGGTCGTTGTCCTGCTGCAGAATAAATTTGGGGCCAATCATACGCCTCCCTGATGGTATTGCATGATGGATAAGTATCTGCCTGTATTTCTCAGCATTGAGAACACCATTAATCCTGACCAAATCTCCAAGTCCATTTGCAGAAATGCAGCCCCAAACGTGTTGCCTGCGGACACTCATTATTGTACCGCTCTCCAGCCCTTCGACGAACAAACTGCCTTCTGCTACAGCCAAATATTTCAAATTTTGACTCATCAGTCCAGAGCACCTGCTGCCATTTTTCTGCACCCCAGTTCCTATGTTTTCATGCATACTTGAGTCGCTTGGCCTTGTTTCCACGTCGGAGGAATGGCTTTTTGGCTGCAACTCTTCCATGAAGACCACTTCTGGCCAGACTTCTCCGGACAGTAGATGGGTGTACCTGGGTCCCACTGGTTTCTGCCAGTTCTGAGCTGATGGCACTGCTGGACATCTTCCGATTTCGAAGGGTAATAAGCTTGATGCATCTTTCTTCTGCTGTACTAAGTTTCCTTGGCCGACCACTGCGTCTACGATCCTCAAAGTTGCCCGTTTCTTTGTGCTTCTTCAAAAGAGCTTGAACAGCACATCTTGAAACCCCAGTCTGCTTTGAAATCTTTGTCTGGGAGAGACCTTGCTGATGCAGTATAACTACCTTGTGTCTTGTTGCTGTGCTCAATCTTGCCATGACATGAAACTGTCTTCCACAACCTCACCTTGGTAGCAGAGTTTGGCTGTTCCTTACCCAGTTTTAAGCCTCCTACACAGCTGTTTCTGTTTCAGTTAATGACTGTGTTTCAACCTACGTGTGACATTGATGATCATTAGCACCTGTTTGGTAGAATTGGTTGATCATACACCTGACTATAATCCTACAAAATCCCTGACTTTGTGCAAGTGTACAGTACCTATAAGAATTGATGCTGGTTTGAAGGCAAAAGGTAGTAACACCAAATATTGATTTGATTTAGATTTTTCTTTTGTTTGCTTACTTTGCATTTTGTAAATTGAGAACAATAAACAATCTTTATATTTCTGAAAGCATTCTTTGTTTACAGCATTTTTTCACACCTGCCTAAAATTTTTGCACAGTACTGTATATTATATATATATATATATATATATATATATATATATATATATATATATATATATATATATATATTAAAAAATATACACACACATACATATTTATATACACATATACCTACATATATATTTAAACATATACTGCACATATTTTATATATATATATATATATTATATATACATACTGTACATATAGTTGCTTGTTGATTTTATTGTAACACTTTCACAGGTTGTTGGGAATCATTGAATTCTGTTACATACAGTACACACTAACAAATAATATGACCATAGAACAACTATGAATTTGGAACAGATGCTACAGGCATAAGAGCAGGTGACTGGAGTTGTCAGGTCCTTTTTTGGAATATTCAAAAATGTACCTTTTTCCATGTTGCGGCATGTGTGCCCCTTAATAAAACCTTCCTGAGACCACACACTGTTGACTCTTCCCCATTGTGCACACCAGGTCATCGGTCGAAGGCTTCATTAGCATCTGCGCTGAGTCACCAGTTTTCCTTTTTTTTATTTAAACATTATCACAAGCATTAATGTATAATTATATTAAATGTCATCTACTTAATGCACTTGACTTTTCAAGGCAACGTTTGAACTCAACATTAATATGCAAAATCAGTCCCTGGTCCATTCCATATGTAACGCAATTTGTTCTAGTCAGGCAAGCTGGCGATAATGACTTTAATTCTCAATCACAAAGTAAAATCTATGGCACCCTTTGCAGAGCCCTTCTTTAGCCAGTTTAAGGAAGAGCTCTCGAGGGTTCTTGTAATGATGCAGCCACTAGAGTGCATGCTGAATGCAATTATATTGACATTAAAGCAATGTTTCACTAAATCACTTGATACCGCATCTAATGGAGATACATTTTCAGGCCGCACAGAGAACCAGCTCCCTCCCTTTTTCACTGTACTATTTACAAGTAGAAACAACAAACAATAATAGCGTACTATTTACTAATGCTAGGAGAGTAGTCATTTACAAAGATGTCAGTCCAGCCATATAATTATTAACAGTTAGTCTCATCAGCTAATTAATGATCTCTAATGAGTGGAGTTCACGAAACAGAATACCTTAAACTGAGCCCTAAATTTATTTTTATATGTGTTTCTCATAGTTATAATGTTCAGTCTGCAGTGGGTTGGCACCCTGCCTGGAATTGGTTCCTGCCTTGTGCCCTGTGTTGGCTGGGATTGGCTCCAGCAGACCCCCGTGACCCTGTGTTCGGATTCAGTGGGTTGGAAAATTGATGAATGGATGGATGGATAATGTACAGTATTTCTAATTAGAATGAGCAAAAATAAAGTGTTGCTAAAAGCAGGACAATTATATCTCACAGCCTCAATAGTGTAAGCTAAACTCTTAAAATAAGATCTGAAATGATTTCCACACACTCTTTGTTAAATATAACCAGAAATGAATACTGTCAGGTTTGTTGAAAGCTCACACAGTAAAGGACAGTCAGAACATTGTGCTAGATAAAACGATGCAACAACACTGAGATGCCATTTCACTTGCGACACTGGCCTTCACCATCCCACTGCCATGCTAAGTTGATTGTGCCTTACAGAATGTGTAGGCAAACCAAATCTGGTGATAAAGAGTCTCTGAAGGACTAGGACAACAAAGAAAAAGCTAAGTGAAGTAAAAAATGCTTACAAAGCTAAAACAGAAAAAACTCACTCAGAATAACATGATGTCTGGAAAGGACTGGACATAATTAATGGACTCGGACAATCTAGGGCTCAGGTGCTAGAAGGGGATCTGGACAAAGCTAATGCCCAGAACCAATTTTTTGAAAGATTTTTGCTCCCACTGCCACTTTCTTCCAATGACCAGTCTGCCCACACCATCTTTATTTCATTAACAATTTCTACCACGTCAATTGGAATGGCCAATGATAAGGCTACCTCTGACCACCAGGATGGGCTGTCCATAACTGAAAATCAATTAAAAAGACAACTGAGGAAGCTACACATAGGAAAAGCTGCAGGACCAGTTGGAGTGAGTCCTCGAGTTCTGAAGGCCTGTCCTGACCAACTTTGTGGTCTCCTCTGTCACCTGTTCAGTCTGTTCCTAAGACTCCAGAAAACATTGTGCATTGTTGCTGTTCCCAAGAAGGCAGACATCTCTTTACCTAATGACTACAGACCGATGGCACTTATGTCTCACATCATGAAGACCTTTGAGTGGTCCTGGACTATAAAAGTCCTCTTGATTTAGACCACCTGGACCCACTGCAAATTGCCTATTGGACAAAAATTGGAGTGGAGAATGTAATTATCTGTCTGCTCCACAAGGCTTATTCTCACCTGAACAAAGCTGGCAGCACTGTGAGAATTATGTTTGTTGATTTCTTCCATACCTGCAAAACCATACACCCTGTTAAGGGGTAAATTCAGAGACATGCAGGTGGATGAGCCTATGGTGTCCTGGATGATGGACTATCTGTCAGGAAGACTGCAGTTTGTGAGACTCAAGGACTGTGTTTCTGATACGGATGTGAGCAACACTGGAGCACCACAAGGAACAGTCCTGTCTCCTTTTCTCTTCACCCTGCAAACCTCAGATTATAAATATAAGAGCAGGTCATGTCACTTGTAGAATTTCCCAGGTGATTCTACACTTATGGGGTGTATTGATAAAGAGGATGACACAGAATATCGAAGTCCGTGGAGAACTTTGTTTCTTGGTGCAAAAAGAATTGTCTGCAACTAATCAGCAAATCCAACGATCTGGTTATTGACTGTCACCACACCAAACAGCCTTTATGTCCACTCACTATTCAGGGAGTGGATGTAGAGGTGGTCCACTTCTACAAGTACTTGTGAGTCCATATCAATTGCCAGCTGGAATAGTATCAGAACACAGATATATTATATAAAGGCAGAGCAGGCTTTTATCGTAGGAGAATGTGTTCCTTTAATGTGGGAAGTAACACCCTTCACATCTTCTACAACTCTGTGATGGCCATTGTTATTTTCTACACTATGGTGTGTTGGGCTGGTTACATCACTTAAAGAGAAGCCCACCAAATCAACAAGCTAATTAAAAGGGCTACCTCAGTTATAGGATGCACTCTGGACCTCCTGGAGGTAGCAGCAAAGAGAGAATTAATAAAAATAATAATAATAATACATTTTATTTATATAGTGCCTTTTCCATGCTCAAGGCACTTACAGAATATAAGAAGAACGGCAGGGTATACAGTATATAGCGTTGTACAAACCAGATAAATAAATAAAGAAGATTACAACAGTGAATTCAGAGAAAACGCCTAACAGACAACATAATTGATGGTCTCGCACACATACTTACAGGTTACATGAGCATCTTGACAGAGAGGTAAACTGAGAGAAGGGTAATAAAGTCAAGTAGAGATAAAAGCCTTCCTGAACAGATGAGTTTTGAGTTGTTTTCTAAAAGAATTCATGGAGTCAGCTGACCTGATTAATTTCGGTAGGTCATTCCAGAGTCTGGGCGCTATACAGCTGAAGGCCCTGTCACCCGTGGAGTGTAGATTAGTGAGGGGCACAACAAGACTGGCAGAATCAGAGGACCTTAGTGGGCGGTCAGGCACACATAGTGATGGAGAAGGTCACTGATGTAGTTTGACGCAAGGTTATTTAAGGCTTTGTAGGTTATTAGTAGGATTTTATATTTGATTCTGTAAGACACAGGGAGCCAGTTAAGATGGATGTGATGTGCTCACTGCTGCTGGTTCAAGTAAGGACTCTTGCAGCTGAGTTTTGAATAAGCTAGAGCTGTGATAGAAGATTAGAAGGGGCACCTGCCAGTAGGGAATTACAATAATCGATGCGGGATGTGATAAAAGCATGGACAAGTTTCTCAGCATTAGAGAAGGAGAGGAAGGAGCGAACACGGGATATGTTACAGAGGTGAAAGTAAGAAAGTTTCTTAATGTGATTTATGTAGGTGGAATAAGAGAGGGACGAATCAAAAATGACACCAAGATTCTTTACAGTAGAGGCAGGTCTGATGAGATCACCGCCATGATGGACTGGGAAGGAGCTCATTTTATTAAGTTGCATTTTAGTCCCAATTTGCAGGAGTTCAGTTTTGTTGCAATTTAATTTTAAAGAGTTCTGCTCCATCCAGGTTTTAATTTTACTAAGGCAGGTTGTGAGCTAAGAAAGCTCTGATGAAGTTCCACTTTTAACATTGAAGTAGAGTTGAGTATCATCTGGATAAAAATGATAACCCAGTCCATAGCTACGTATAATATGGCCAAGGGGTAGCGTGTAAATACAGAAGAGAAGAGGGCCGAGGACAGAGCCCTGAGGAACTCCTTGTGTGACTGGCGCTGAGCTGGATCTGCTGTTGCCAAGACTAACAAACTCTTGCCTATCAGTCAGATAGGACTTGAACCACTGGAGGGCAGTGCCAGAGATACCTAGCATATTCTCCATTCTGGACAGTAGAATGTCATGTCTGACAGTGTCAAATGCTGCACTGATGTCTAATAGAATTAATATGTTGGTTTGTCCAGAGTCTGCTGCCATAAGCAAATCATTGTGCCGCGCCCTGAAACCAGACTAAGAGGGTTCCATCAAGTTATTAGAGGTCAAGTAATTGGTGAGTTGGGAAGCTACAACACGCTCGAGAACTTTTGACAGGAAAGGTAAGTGGGAAATAGGCCGGAAATTGTTAAGATTGTCAGCATCAAGACCAGACTTTTTTAACATTGGGGTTACAGAAGCAATTTTAAAAGTGAGCGGTACAAACCCAGTGTTAAGGGATGAGTTTATTATTGTTTTAACAGTCGGGATTATGGCATGAAGGCAGGATTTAAGTAGTGTGCTGGGGATGGGGTCCAGTACACAAGTAGTCGGCCTCATCTTACAAAGCAGGTTATTAACAAACGCAGATGTGACTGGTGAGAACTTAGAGAATTAAAACAAAACTGAGAGCCATTATGAACAATGCTGGACATCCTCTGACACACTAACACTGAGGACTTTCAGCCAATGAATTATTCAGTAGAAGTGTGTTAACAAACGTGACAGGGTGCTCCTTTATACCAACAGCAATACATCTGCATAATGCCTCACTGGGACTGGGACTGCCAAGTCAGAAATTTTCTTTATTTTTAATGCTCTTGCTTTACAGTCATTCTGTTGTGTACTCAGACCAAGGTGTGTGTGTATATTTATTAATTTACTTACTTATCTGCCTATTTATGTATTTATTTATTTATTTAAAGAGCTTCTGTAAAAAGCCAAATTTCCTTTTGGGGACAAATAAAGTTCTGTCTATTATTTACATGAATGACTAAAATGAATAATTACAGTTGTAACATATCCTGCTGGTGTTTTCACTTACAAAAATGTAATGGGTTTATTAAGAATGGACATCCACAAGGCAAACGGTGTCTGTGCAGGCTGACATGACTTGTGCAAAAAACATTGTTTTCCAAAGAATCACATCAGACCCTCAACTTGTCGCACTTTTGTGTGGCAACTGACATCCCAATCGAGTTCCAGTCCTGTTAGAGAAAACAAGATGTTGCAGTTGCAATGGGCTTAGACAGACAAAGCCCTAAGGATTGGAAACACATGGCTTCCTTGTCTGACAATTTGTAATCTACAATAATGGGAGCAAATGGATAAGGAGAAATCTCCATTAAGACCATGGATGCTTCCTATTGGATATCAGCAATATTTCTTCCTGGTAGGGGTGTTTTTGTGGCACGCTTGGGTTCCCTGGATACCACAGGATATCAGAACTTCCCTGCATATCAAGTGTGCCTCTTCATGGCAGGAACTATCTTCAAATAAGCTTTCAGTGCAAGATACTGTTCCTGGTTCCAAGAATATGACAGCAAATTCAGCTAAATGCTGTAGCCTCCCCAGTCATGAGATGTCAATCTATAGAACCACAGGATTAAATGAGTTTAAGGGGCATGTGCCACCTAGCTCTAGGCAGAGCAACACGAAACCAGATGGATCACTCGATTTGTACAACGTTCATTGTAATCTACTAGTGTTTCATCAAAGGATAATTCCTGCTTTGCACAATTAAGATATTGGTAGTGAGCACAGGACTTTTTCCTGAGATTTCATACCATGCCAAGAACTATGGCACATAGTAACATGGTGTGGCAGGTGGCCGGGTGCGGCCCTCAATCAGCTGCCTATAAAAGGGTCCGCCTCCCAACAATCAAGGCCGGAGTCGGGTGAGGAGGAGGACGAGGTTGGAGAAGGAGGCGGGCGAAGAGAGGCCCTGTGTTTGCAGTGAAGGAACGGCTAGGGAAGAGGCCGAGATTATGGAGAGACTGTGGGGGGTGTTTGGTGGCGGTGCACTTGGACATTGTAAATAATAGTGAGTAGATGAATAAACATGTGGTGATGGACTGCAACGTGTCTGCCTGTCTGTGTCCGGGCTGTACCCTTTTACAATGGTATCTCTTATTTCTCTTCTGGTTTGTCCTGCTTCCACTTCAAAACCGGTTCCGCCCACACGCAGCCGACACAGCATTTCTCGATTCCTATTCGTCGTCTTCCATGCCATGCACTATACTGGCCTGCTGAGCGTAATACAGCCAACAAGTACTCGAGGTGCTGCCACAACGGTAAAGTAGCTTTACCACCTTTGCGGAAGCCGCCTGTGTCTTTACAACAGCTTCTTACACAGCAAACATCAGAAGCTAAAAATTATCGTGAACACATTCGAGAATACAACTCCTCTCTAGCGTTTGCTTCAATGGGTGCATAGATAACTCAACCTCCTGGCCACGGACCATACTGTTTTAAAATACACGGGCAAATTTATCACCAAATCTCTCCACTATACGCTAACACTTCTACCTCTCCAGGATGTGGACAGTTGTATGTTTTTGACACAGCGCAAGCCACTGAAGTACGCTTACAAAATAAAGCAAACTCTGCATGCAGCGAAAATGTACTTCTCCAGCTAGATTCCATGCTCAGAACCATCAACCCCTTCGCTAAATCATACAAACACATGCATGAAATCGCTCAGTCCAATCCAACAGCATCTGTACGAATGGTTTTCAAGGAAAACCCTGGGCAGGATTTACGATGATACAATGCCCCGCAGGGGTGTGGAAATCAAATTTTTTTCTACTTGTCCACGGACAAGTAAACTTAGAAAATCCACTTATCCGCCAGTTAAATTCACTTGTCCATAAACAAATAACAAAAGTGAAAAATAGTTTATTTTTTCTGATCTCTTTTATTGATACCAAAACTGCCTTCCACTTTAAAACTGAAAAAAGTTCTTTCAGGGAGTAGTATTTTGCCACCTTGCTCTAGAACATTTTATAAAAGATTCCCTTATCATTTTAACTCACTAATAAACAATGCCTTCATTATAGCTACACTAGTTCTGTTTCACATACTACAGTTACAGTGAAGATGTTTATAGATATTTCATAACCTTTGGAAACCGTTAGAATGTTTTCTTCTTTATTTTTAATAAACTGACAGCGCAAAACCAACTTGTTTTATATGAAATATTCGCTAATCAAAAACGATCTATTGACAGCTCATCAAAATTGATGTTGTCACGCAATAAATTTCTTAACTCCTCAATATATCACAACCTACAAGAAATCGCAACTTTCAGGAAAGATTAACTGCCTAACAAGCTTTGTTATGTGGTGAAAACAATTGACTGCATTTTTATGTAGAAACAATGAATTTTATCAATCTTCTTCTATAATACGCTACCGTGGCTGTTCATTTGTCTGTCCAGGATTTTAAATCACCTGTAGCTTGCAAACCATTTCACCTTTTGACTTGAAATTTGGTACACATACAGTATACTACGTGACGTCTACTATCCGCTTTCGGGGTGATGATTTGTACTACTCTTTATTTTTATTTTATTTTATTGTTGAATCAACTGTCAGCAGTGCACAGCAGGGCGGCGCATGCGTATGGGAGTCGTTCTCATTCCCCACCACCTTCGCTAATCATTCTTCAGGCAGATTGAAGACTTAAGTGCCAGTTTAAGTGAAAAATTAAAGAAAACGTACTAAGTAATTGCAACACAAAAACTAACTTAATCAGTTTTAACGCGAAAAGATGCCAACGAAAGAAGAGAAGCAGCGGGCCACGACAGTGGAGAAAAGAAGAGCTGCTCAGGAAGCAGCAAGCGCACCAACCTCTGAGCAAACGAATGCTAAACATACAGAGAAAGAGGATGAAAACGATGAATGTTCAAGTAAAGTGTATTTATTCACTGCATGTTATCGTGCAGTACGCCGTTACTGGTAATATATAAAAGTTATTGATTATAATGAAAAATCATCAGATTACATCGTAATGTCGGCATGAAAAAAATGACCGCATCTCCAAGCGTGCAAGTATTAGGGTAAAATACTTATGTAAGACCGTAAGAGTGCTTCCCCTTTGAAAAATCAGCCGTCATTTTGTAAACAATATTGAAGACCAATTTGAGACATGAAGAACATGCCTAAGTAGACGGTTTCCGCACAAAGTACGTACCCAAATGTTTAAAATGTGAAAGTAGTGGTAAAATGTGCCCTGCACAGCACATATAATATTTTTCTCCAGAAAATTGCACTTGTCCGCAGACAACTGAAACCAGAAAAACACGCTTGTCCGACGGTCAATTTACCCGTGTTGGACGAGTCGGGTGTTGGATTTCCGCACCCCTGCCCCGACATTGCAGCGATTTTCGTCGGAGAAGATGGCGAAACACCTGCCAAAAGGGACATTTGCATCTATCCCATAGGCAACTACCGTAAACAGATTTCCACGATCAATATGAATTGCGATCCTATGGTTTACCCACTTTTATTCCCTTATGGAGTCATTGGCTGGCACAAAGATTTACAACATGTTCCCGATAAAAGAACCGCCAAACGAATAAGGCTTACTCAATGCCAATTTTACGCGTACAGATTAGAAATGAGGAATACATTTAGTATTTTGAACTCCAGCGGCAAACTATTCCAACAGTACATCGTAGATGCGTATGTTAAAACAGGGCGCGCGTCTCAACTATCTTAGATTACATCAACAAGATCTGCGCGTGGAACTATCAGACGCACTGCAAGCAAACGCTGAAAATAACAACGTATGTGTAGGCAAAACGATCATATTACCGTCCACATTTCCAGGAAGTCCAAGATACATGCAACAAAACTATCAGGATGCCATTGCCATAGTACGTAAATTCGGAAAGCCTGATTTATTTATCACATTCACATGTAATCCTACTTGACCGGAAATTCTACATGCACACTGCATCTTTCAAGAAGTATTTATTTCTACTTGATTTCTGAATTCCTTTCTCACCATTTTCCATTCCTATTCTTGCACCGCCGTATGCTACGGCGGACGTCGGCTAGTTTTTTATATTACCTATTCTTGGAATCGTGAATTGCCATATTTAATCACTACGTAGCCTTAATACCTCAAAACGAATGTCTTGTAACATAAAAGACCATTTTTAACAGCAACTTACTGCATTATATGGAAGGGTTCCATTTTTAGCTCTGAACATATGTAACTCTGCTAAACTTCAGCTTGTGAGAAATCACTCTGTGTGGTCACACAAGCAGTAGGATACTTGAAACTACAGCGTAACGTTTTGTTGTTAATGGGTAAGTTTCTGTACTCCATGTGCCTGAGGTGCATAAAGCTTCAACTCTAAATTAAGTGTTAACAATCATTTGAGTTGCAGCAGTCAACTCGGTTTGTCATGTTCCTACCATCTTGGGTGATCATTTAGACAATATTTGCACTGATCAATGTCAGAATGTGACTATGAATTAAATCATTTAGACACTTCCTGCTTTTTCTCTTTAAATATTCTGACAAATTTCCTTTCTGTAGCCATTCTACACTGTGGCTATTCTATTTTTAAGGTTTGGTAGTCAGTCCACTATTATGTAACTAGTAAGAGAAGCACAATCTTATATTCAGAAATTTAAACATAAGCATCTTGCAGCCAACTGGCAATCGCCTCTTGCAAGCCCTACCATTACTGAACTTCAGTGGCAGTATGGGAAATCAGACTCTAATTGTAAGATTTGCTTTTTTTCTACCTAACATGGGCACCTTAACATGTTGTGTGTCTCAAAATAGCTATAGCTTAACTCTTTCTGACAATAGTATAGGTAGATTTATATATCCAAAAAGCAGAATTAAATTGGACTTGGTGCGAAAATGATGCATTTTGGAGAACTGTGTTTAGAACATTTGGAAAAACAAAAACTGGACTGATGTGGATTGATTAGATAATTAAGCCATTACTGATCTGGATTCATTCTCTTTAGGGCAAATTACAGTGCATGTCCAAAGTCTGCAGCACACATTCAGACACAGGGTGACTGAGTAACAGTGAAATGGGGTCTAAGAACTCAGCAACCATAAGTCTCTCAGCAACCATGTTATCAATTTGTACCCAGAAGTGGTACTCTGCACTCGACTTCATGTCTAATAGTGCTCATAACTGATGATTCCATGGTGTGAAATGCCAAAATGCCAAACCATAAAAATCCTGCAGTTAAAGTAAAATGCTTTCCAAGTGCTAATGTATCCAACTTTAAGGATGTATTCAACTTCCTGGGAGATAATGAAGTATCCACCTTATTGTTGCCATTGGCAACACCATTTACAGTAATATGAAGTATTAAAGAGGAATGTCATATTTGGTGTGCCAAAAATGAAACAAAAATTTCTGAAGTTAAATGTCACTGGCCCCTAAGAGAAATGATTAATAGCAAGTTACAAATGTTGTTTGTCTCAGCTAGAGAGGATCTTCTACTTTAACCCAAAATACTGCAGCAAAATTGTGGGGCTGACAAATACCACCCACGCCGCATTACCTTAAATCAAATGTTTTCTGTTGCTTTGGTACATCCTGCCCAAAAACCCTGTATTAGTTCATCACAAAAATTAATTTAAGCAATGAAAACTTTATCTGATAGCCACACAGTAGAAAACAGTCAGGCTTAAAATTAAAATTAGATCCTCCACTATGGTGCCTTTACTAATAACTTGATTCATATAAAACTAAAAACATAAAACGAGATCAAAAATGTCTTTGTAGTTTAAAATGTTTATTATCAATCATTTGCTCACCGAAAAATAAAACTGCTTTAGTGAATGACATTATAATAAGCATTCAGTCTGACCTCTGTCTCCTAACTTAAAATTGGCATAGCAAATCTCATTATACTCCTTTAGTTTAGGCTGTACAAAGTAGGTTTAGTTTCATTCATAAATTAAGAAATACTGGAAAGGGATTTGTCATTGCAATAATGTCATTTGATAAACTGCACATCATTTGTAAAAATGTAGGTGTTTTCACATCCTTTGAAGCATTCATATCACATACTGTACTAACACAGTATCCACACAACTGTAGTACTAATTTATAGATCACAAAGGTCATGTTCATGAATGAATTTGGCATATTTTTTTCTGACCTACCTACTGTATACTGACTGTATTATGTAATGTAGAATAGTGGGTTTAAAATCCTATAAATGTGGAAACAGACACTTATAGCAAATTTTTTTACACACCTGTTGAACTCAGTTTGCCAAATTGTTGAAGATCCACCTCATTATCACTGTCTTACACTGCATGTCATTAGTACTCATGAAACTGAGATTCCAAATTTAAGGATTACTCCACTAAATGAAATTACCTCTGTCACTAATTAACATTTGGCTTGTTCCTGCCCTCCCCAGTACAATCACAGCTTAAAGGCAGAACACTGTAACACATTGACTGCAACTTTACATTAAAAATTGTAAAGACTTATTCTAGAGAATAGTACAGATAAACTGACATACAATTATAATGTGTCTCTGAAAGCAGCCTTAGATAAGGTGCCTTCAAGCAAAAACAGACCAAAAAAAATATTCACCCTGGTTTAATGAGAGCATTGACAGTCAAATTAGAATGCTGAAAAACTGAGCATAGATGGAGAGCAAAGTGACAAAGGCCAACAAAGTTACAGGTATTCCAAACAGCAAGAACAAGACTGTATTAAACGGCATAAAAAAATCCCCTTTTTAACCCGCTCTGAATACTTTTATAAACTAATAGATAAAAACAAATATTTCTTGTGTACTGTTTGAAGCAGTTGTTAATTTGACAAATTGGAAACCTGGGTCCTCATGCATAATGCCATGCGTAGAACTCACACTATAACATGATGTAAGCAAAAAAGCGGAAATGTGCTTACACACAAAAAAATCCAGATCTGTGCGAACGCCAACTTCCACGTTCTTCCGCTTCATAAATCCCGGTCAGCATGAAAAGTAACGCACGTGGACACGCCTGCTTTCCCACCCCAACTGCTACCAGAAATACGCCTCTTTGAATATGTAAATCAATATAAATAGCACTTAAGATCAGCCTTCTGTGAAAAGACAATGGCAAAAGTACGAGGGAAAACAGAAGAATTTCAGCGAATACCAAGTGAAGGCAAAGAAAAACATACTATTTGTTGGTTTAAACAGTGGTATAAACAACAAAAGGAAGTTGATCGAGAAACTCGAAAGCTCAAGTTCACAAAGTCGCACAGTGCCCAAAATAAAAAAAGAAGTTGTCAGATATCAAAGTCGCTGTGAAAAGGTGAGTCGTAGCCCACCGTCAGAGTGTCATATGAAAGCTTATTAGGGTACAGAGAAAAAAAAAGGCACACAGTGTGAAAAAAGCATGAAATGACAACTTTAATCTCGACATTTCCACTTTAATCACATGGTTTATTTTGTCATTAAAGTAGAACATAATAAACTTCATCCTAAATCGTTTAATTTACTAGTTTGTCAATCCCAAGGTAACTAAAGTAACACGTTAAATGCTTTGTTTTGTATTTGATCTTCTATGTGCTCTGTGTGTGTGAATCACTACCATGCTTCTAGATATAGATAGATAGATAGATAGATAGATAGATAGATAGATAGATAGATAGATAGATAGATAGATAGATAGATAGATAGATACTTTATTAATCCCAATGGGAAATTCACATTCTTCAGCAGCAGCATACTGATACAATAAATAATATTAAATTAAAGAATGATAACAATGCAGGTGAAAAACAGAAAAACAGACAATAACTTTGTATAATGTTGAATGTTAACGTTTACCCCTCTGGGTGGAATTAAAGAGTCGCATAGTTTGAGGGAGAAATGATCTCCTCAATCTGTCAGTGGAGCAGGACAGTGACAGCAGTCTGTCGCTGAAGCTGCTCTTCTGTCTGGAGATGATACTATTAAGTGGATGCAGTGGATTCTCCATAATTGATAGGAGCCTGCTGAGCGCCCTTCGCTCTGCCACAGATGTCAGACTGTCCAGCTCCATGCCAACAATAGAGCTTGCCTTCCTCACTAGTTTGTCCAGACGTGAGGCGTCTTTCCTCTTAATGCTGCCTCCCCAGCACACCACCGCGTAGAAGAGGGCGCTCGCCACAACTGTCTGATAGAACATCTGCAGCATCTTATTGCAGATGTTGAAGGACGCCAGCCTTCTAAGGTAGTATAACCGGCTCTGTCCTTTCTTGCACAGCGCATCAGTATTGGCAGTCCAGTCTAATTTATCATCCAGCTGCACTCCCAGATATTTATAGGTCTGCACCATCTGCACACAGTCACCTTTGATGATCACTGGGTCTGTGAGGGGTCTGGGCCTCCTAAAATCCACCACCAGCTCTTTGGTTTTGCTGGTGTTCAGGTGTAGGTGGTTTGAGTCGCACCATTTAACAAAGTCATTGATTAGGTCCCTATACTCCTCCTCCAGCCCATTCCTGATGCAGCCCACGATAGCAGTGTCATCAGCGAACTTTTGCACATGGCAGGACTCCGAGTTGTATTGGAAGTCCGATGTATATAGGCTGAACAGGACCGGAGAAAGTACAGTCCCCTGTGGCTTTCTCTTCCTCAAACAGGACACAGAATCCATTACATTTGTGATATTACAGCTCTCTGAATAATTAAAATACTGATATGTATACATGATATCATTTTCATGATGACAGGAGTTAAAGCATGTTATTAAACATGGGAACACGGTGGCGCAGTGATTGTTCATGTCTCACACAAGATGCTTGCTGCGCCATGCGCGACCTTCAATGAAATACTTTATTGCAGCAGTACTGTCTCTTTCAAACGTACTAACCTCCAATTCCTGTCCTTCCTTTTCAATCTCCAAATACCCAATCGCCACACAATCAGCTCTGTAATAGACATTACGCCATCTGTAAGCTTAGAACACCGATTCTTCAAAACTTTTAAGGAACATCGAAATATCTTCGTAGTACGTGTTTAATTATTCTATCCATCTATCCTTCCAGTGTCGCGTCAGCACCAGCAAGAATACAGCGGTGGCAGGAACAATCCGTGAACAGAGCGCCAGTGGCTCGCTAGCGCTGCGGCACCGTGAACTTAAAGTTTTATCTGTATAATAAACATATTTTGCTGCATTTCATCTTAAAAATGATATCATCATCATATGTAAATATGCGCTTTATAAAGTGGCTCAGGTTGTGCAGTATTATAACTGTTGTGCAAGTTTACAGTGAGGTAATTGTACTTATAAGTACAAACAGTTCTACAAGGAGCACTTGATGGACTGATTGAGTGCGTTTAGAGCTCTTGGGATAAAACTGTTTCTGAACCGCGAGGTCAGTACAGGAAAGGCTCTGAAGTGTTTGTCATATGAGAGCAGTTCAATAGACAGCATGGCTGAGGCAGCGTGTGCTTGATGCTGTATACCGATAATCTCTTTCCAATCATCTGTAGAGCTGTGATTCCTCACTCAGATACAGTGATATAAATACTCCGAGTGGTACAGTGAGAGTAATATGGAAAAAGATGATCCGCTGTGGCAACCCCTAATGGGAGCAGCTGAAAGAAGAAGAAGAAGAAGATGAGTGAGAGTAACAACGCTAAAGCAGTTATGGTATTTGGAATAGTTTGACCATTCTGTGGACCATTATATTGTTACAGGTTAATTACAATCAGATGCCTTAAACTAATAAACAATATGCAGTTAATTTCAGTGTATATGATAAAGCCACGTCAGGGATGTGGATCTAAAAAAGAAAGGGTAACCACACAGGAACAGTAGCACTGCTTTGACGCTGGGTTCCACCAGTCTGCAAAACCGAGCAGAGAACTTGCGTACAACAGCGTATGAGCTACTGTGGAAATGTGTGTGGCTTTACACCAAGTTTAGGTTTTATACATCGCGATTTGAACATGGAAACGTTCTTACGCACTGTTTATACATGAGGCCCCCGGTCTGCCAAGTCAAATGCCTACAAAACATTAGCAGCTTAGATCAGAATCTTGCACTGATTCAGGTACCTTCTGGTACTCAACAGTTACCCCAAAAAATGAGGGTTCAGTTTGATCTTGACACTTATTTTTTGTGGTTATGAATACAATCCATAACATCTGGTAATTTTCAATAATATGTTATTTTTCTCTCTCTTATCTCTTTGAGAGAGACTTGATCCTCAAAGCTATGTGCAGTTTTTAACCCTATTTCAATTTCTAAAGAAATTGTTTTATGTTTTTCTAACATACTGGGAAAATTATATTTATTTGTTATGCCCCATACCTACCATATACTTCACAGTGGTTAAGCCATGGAGCATCTACTAGTAGTACTGAGGATAAACCACAGTGAATGAGAGAGACACAGATGGGATGGTTTATAAAAAAAAAAAAAATAGAATGTTCTTTATTAAAAATAGGTTATATTGAAAAATTTCAAATGTATCAAAAGTTGAAGTACAATCAATGACAAAAATCACACAGGCAAGTCCATCAAATTACGTTCAATTCAGTTCAAATGTACAAATAAAAATGATGAAATAAAGAGAAAAATATCCAAGCAGACAAAAACAACCACACCAGTCCTTTTCCATTCTTCAGGCTCACTCACGCACCTTAATACGCCACTACAACTTCCATTACTCTCCATTAAGTAATGTTTCTTTTCTCTTCTCTTGTATTTTACCTACATTCAAATGACTTTGATAACTTTTTTTTTTAATCTTTCTCACAGCTGGGTACCTCACACAGAGATGTCTACTTCCATCCAGGCTGAACGAGTTATGTAGCGCTCCACAACTCCCCCTCTACACTGCCCTGTCGTTTCCTTCATAGGTGCTCTTGTCGGCACAACCTTCAAACTCCAAGGTAAGCACCCCGTATAACATATTACATATGAGGGGCGTTCAATTATAAACAGGAATTTTTGAGCTATGCTTTATTTATTGAATACAATGAAAACAACTTACACACTATTTTTCTGTGTAGTCTCCTGCCACTGCAATACACTTGTTCCAGTGCTCAGGAAGCTCCTAAATCCCAGAAGAGTTCAAGTTTTTTGACTGCATGTTGACCCTTTCTTGCACAGCGTCAATAACCTCCTCATTCGACTTGAATTTCTTCCCTTCTGAAAATTCCTTAAGTGGACCAAAGTGATGATAGTCCCTCTCTGAATGACTTGCACCAATCATACACTCTAGTCTGAGAGAAAGAGAGAGAGACACTCATCCCCAAACTGTTTTTTAAGTCTCAAATAAATCTGAGATGGAATGACTCCTTCGTTTGTCAAAAATTGAATAATAATGTGCTGAGCAACCCTACTGTGTACCTCCTACTCTGACATGTTGATTACAACGGACAGGAAGAGGGAAAAAGCAGCTAGCACTACTAACGACAAGTTAATATATGCGTGTGTTTGTCCAATGAGTCAGGTTTACCTTGCACTGTTTATAAGAACAGAGCATGAAAATTCCTGTTTATAATTGAACACCCCTTGTATTATATATTTAAAGAAAATCAAAAAAGTCTATAAATAGTTACACCAATAAAACTAGATAATACCAACACCATAGCATGACTCACCACATTATTACTTTATAAAAATATTTATATAAGAAGTACATGTAAAATAACTAGACAAAAAATAACTAATTTCCCGTTCTATAGTACACGTATTTATCAACAACAAACACAACTATTCCATCTAAGGAAATTGCACAATGATAGAACTCTAGCAGTCCTGGTTCTTGAATTTGTGCCTGTGCCATAGCATATTTAATGCCAACTTCATTAGAAAGGAGCTTCAATCTCAGGAGATTCGTTAACTGAGGTATTACTATAATTGATAATCCATCTGACAGATCCGTGAATACACTTTGGCGTCATTACTGCCTACACAATAACACGTTTCTCCAAAAAGTGATTGTTGAATACCATGAAAGCATACACAGTTAATGAATTATGACTCAGCATCTCAGGTATTGCTTGTCAACCTGGTACACACCTTTAACTTGGATGTCTAATAACCTTAAAAAGCAAGGCCAACGCTGAGAAAGGAAAGGATTTGTTTGAAATTAAAGTTTGGTAGATCATGGCAGGAGAGTGTGCATGCACAGAGATGAAAAACAAAGTTTAAAGTTCTCAAGGATAGGAAGGCTCAATGTGCACAGGAAGAGTGAAGGACAGCAGCTGATCATTGTCAGGAGGAAATGATTGGGGGAAAAACATGCAACTTGGCATGGGTGAAAAACTCAAGTTCAAATTGAATGTCAGCTGGTGTGACGGCAAATGCCAGTAAGTTACAGATGAAGCAGGGTGGCCAGTGAATAAGTCCAAGATGCCAGCTAGTGAATACTGAAGAAGCAACAGGTCATGAGGGACAGTGTTACAAGATGATTACATTACCAAAGCTGAGAGAGGGTGGGCATGACATTGAAACAGCATAGAGGGATTTCTATTAAGTAACTAAGAATATTACAACTGTTGATGGTATATGGTTCATGCTCAAGGTGAGCATGCATGATATTGTAAAGATTTTAGGTATATCTCAGGTAAAGTTCATGTTTGTTATTGTGTACATTGCAGTAGTAATACCAAAAACAGGCAATAAAATAATATATATGTTGTGAGTGCTATTGATGACGACATGACCTCTTGCCAAGTTGGAATGTGCCAGGGGATGGATGAGGAGAAGCTACAGGCCAGGAGCAGTTCCATTCCCCAGTTAGGTGGCTGTGGTCCTTTGGAGGCATCCCAACTTGGGTACCCATAGGGGTTCATGGAAAGTGGAGTCTGGAAGTGCAACCCTGTCATGGTCCCTGAATGCTACAAAGGGGTGCCGTAGAGGGAGGACTGCCCTGGTTCCTAAGCAACCCGGAAGTGCATCCCACAAGTCATGCTGGGTCACTGGAAGCCATTCCGGGTCCAGCATAAATGAAGCTCTGACTCCTCAAGGTAAGGCAGCAGGCAACACTCAACTGGAGGTGGAGGGAGAGAAAAAATGCTCATTGTTTGTATGGTTTTACTTGTGCATCATTGTAAAAAAAAAGTGCTTAGTGGATTAAAAATCCATTATTTGAACCCATGACTCTTTTGGGCACTATTGGGTCTGATCTGAAGCTTGGTGGGATCCCCTACTGGTTACAATGTTTAAGCATAAAATCAACAAAACATGGTAAGCCTTATCCATTCTAATAAAAATGCAGATAACTAATCGTTCATAGCCATCGCACTCTCTAACCTCACAACATCTGTTGCAATACACCTTTACATATGTTGCTTATTGTAAGTTTATACAATTTTAAGTTAAGTACCAAGCAACAAAAGATTATTGTGACACTTGGTGACTTGTAATTGATCTTAAAAATAAATATGCGTGGGATTGAGTCATTTCATGGTTCCTAAAACCATTCAGGTTCTAAAATCAATTGACATTTACTGTCGTTCCATTTGTGGTTTTACTGTTGGATATATCTGCATAAAAAGCAACCCACACAGGACTGTAGTGTTCATTTTATGAACTTATGTATTGAAAAAAATGACATTAAAAGATCTAAAATCATAACTTTATTATTTAAAATGAACCTTACTACCTTTTGTTTTGGATCCAATCCCATCAAAACCTTCTCAAAACCTCAATATACTCTGGAAGCACCCATTTCTTACATTATAAATAAATAATTATTGACTAATACGTTTTTCATATACTGAAAAGCGTTATATATTAGACAATTATTGGGGAAAAAAAAACAAAGTGAGGCTCACATGGCAGCATAAGCTTTCTGGAGTTAATACCCGGGCTAATGCTCTGCAGGAAATCAGCCTGGAA
Source organism: Erpetoichthys calabaricus (assembly GCF_900747795.2). Lineage (NCBI taxonomy): Eukaryota > Metazoa > Chordata > Cladistia > Polypteriformes > Polypteridae > Erpetoichthys > Erpetoichthys calabaricus. Next base: position 293,884,624 of record NC_041394.2, read on the forward strand.
ATACCAAGGGCATCTGGACCTTTAGCTGAGATACCCAAAGCCACTACAATGATCTCTATGGAAAATACCCAATGCCTTTCAGAGGGCATAACTAATCAGGGATTCTCCCAAAAGTAACCCAATGGTGGGATTTAAAGGCCATTCTCAGCAACTGACCACTGAAGGTTAGAATTTGACTTAACTAGTTGGAGGAACAGTGGGCAGGATAGACCGTGTGTGTGAGTTTGTGGCTGGGTGATAGCGGAGAGAAAGTAATGCTTAGTCAAACAGGTGGTCAAGTGGCACATCCCACCTGGCAGACAAGGTTCAAAAGAGGCCCAAAAAGGCATGAGAGGTGTTTATTATGTTGGAACTTTCTTCTTTTTCTTCCAACTCATTCTTTCATTGTATTATGCTTTTAAATACAGGCAACTATTTTTTGGAATAAGTCTGTGATGGGAGGTATGAGAATGCACCCTCTTGTTTCAACAGATATATATATATTTTTAATAATGCCAAATGATTGATATTTTTTATGTTGAGAAATGCATGAATGCATTCCCAGCAAGGCAATTTAAATTAAAAAATGCCTTCTCTTTTTCATTTGGCATTTTTTTTTCAGAGGACTACAAAGGGAGGCAAGATCTTCAAGCATTTCAGAAATGCTTAACTATATTACAGTACACTTCTGCTGTGCACACTGAGCAGAGAAAGCCATAAATCAGGGCCATGGGAGATCAGCTAAACCAGATGAGATTAGACTAATTTTAATGAGAGGGGGAAATAAGAGAAATGAGAAGCAAAGGAGAGAATTAAAGCAGTTGAAAATGACTTCAATAATTCAAATTAATTGTTTGTTTTATTTACGGATCATAATAGGAACCCTATGGCAATGTGCCCGACAGAGAACTAACGTGTAAGATAATGGAATAAAACATAACAGTGATGAGGGTTAGGAGTAGCTATATCATTGTATAATTATGAGTTTATGTTTGAGCATGCTTACATATTATGCGATTATATTAACAACATATTGTCTCTATTACTAGCTGTGCTATCTGTTTCAATCGTGTTTAAATTTAAGTAATCAGCACAGACCACAGCGTTAACATTTACAGTGCCATGTGTCCATTTGTTTGCTATGTCTCTGTTACACACCATTTGGTACAGGATTCGTAAAAGTAATGCTAATATTTGTGATACATCCTCTATTGGATAGCAGAGACAAATCAGCTAGACAGGCACACAGACACTTGTCCTTTTATTAAGATGGAGGACTAAACAGTTGTTTTTGTTGAAGATGAATGACCTTCCTATATTTAGAAGGTTATTTCAGAAGTACAGCATCAGTTACAGTTAGGTCGTAAGTATTTCGGCAGTGACACAGTTTTCACTATTTTGGCTCTGTATGCTACCACAATGGATATGAAATTAAGAAATAAGTATGTGATTGAAGTGTAGACATTCAGCTTTAATTTAAGGGGTTTACCAAAAATATCATATGAGCCATTTAGGAATGATTTCCAGGGGCTCAAAAATTATTTGGACAAATTAATATAATCATACATATAATGATCATTTTCAATATTTGGTTGACAATCCTTTACTGCCAATGACTGTCTGAAGTCCTGAACCCATGGCCATTTCCAAGTGCTGGGTTTCCACCCTAGTGATACTTTTCCAGGCCTTTCCTGTAGCTGTCTTCAGGTGCTGCTTTTGTTCATTGGACTTTCTGCCATCAATTTTGCCTTCAGCAAGTGAAATACATGTCCAGTTTGGTTGAGGTCAGTTGATTAACTTCGCCTTTGAAAAATCTCCCACTACTTTGCATTTGCTATTGCAGTATGTTTTGGCTTATTGTTCATCTGTACTGTGAAGCATCATCTTATCGGTTTTGCAGCATTTGCCTGAATCTGAGCAGAATTTATCCTGCTACTTCTACCAGCAGTCATACCATCAATAAGCACCAGTGATTGACATCCAATGGCAGGCATGTCTATGCCATAAAACTGCCTCCACCATTTTTCACAGATGATGTGGTATTCATCGGACCATGAGTCATTTCTTCTTTTCTCCAAACTCTTCTCTTTCCATCATTCTGGTACATATTGAACTTAATGTCCTTTGAAAAGAAAAGAAAATTGTTCTAGAACTGTACATGCTTTTTAAAAATGTTTTCTGGCAAAGTCTACCTGTGCTTGAGGTTTACCAGTGGTCTGCACCTTGTGGTAAACCATCTGTCTTCACTTTCTCACTTTACTGTCTTCTCTTGATTGTAGACTTTGGCAATGATAGGTCTGCCACCCGGAGAGTGTTTTTGGTTTGGCTAAATGTTGTGAAGGGGTTCTTCTTTACCAAGAACAGAATTTTGCAATCATCCAGCACAGTTGTCTTTAATGGTTTTCCGGACTTTCTGGTGATGTTGAGTTCACCAGTGTGTTCCTTCTTTTTAAGAATGTACCAAATGTTTGATTTAACCACTCCTTGTGTTTCTGCTGTCTCTCCAAAGGGTTTTTTTTTTGTTTCCACAGCCTAATGATGGACTGTTTTTACGTTGGACTTCATATTGAGAGTTCACAGTGACAGCTTCCAAATGCAAGTTCCACACTTGGAAACTATTCCAGACCTTTTACCTTCTTAATCTATACTAATAAAAGGCAAAGCCCTCACTGACTCACTCATCACTAATTTTCCAACTTCCCATGTAGGTAGAAGGCAGAAATTTGGCAGGCTCATTCCTTACAGCTTACTTACAAAAGTTAAGCAGGTTTCATTTCGAAATTCTATGCGTAACGGTCATAACGGTCGACAACATCCGCCATGTTAAACTTTCTTATTTATAGCCCCATCTTCACGAAATTTGGTAGGCGGCTTCCCTGCACTAACTGAAACCGATGTACATACTTATTTCAGTGGTATGACACCACTGTCGGCCGCCATATTGAACTTTCCAACTGTCTTTGTTACTTATGGGCCCATCTTCAAGAAATTTGGTACGCAGGTTCCCAACACTAACTGAATCCTACTTACGTACATATATATGTCCATAGCCTGCAGCTCGGTCGCCGTGTGAGGCAGCGTTGGGTCCCCCATCCCCACGCCTCCCACGTAACTGGCTGCCTGCCTATATAAAGCCGTCCGTCACTCCAGTTTCCATGCCCGGAGATGGCAACTGCCTTTTCCATTCTCTGTGTTACATATTGCACGGCCATATCAGGCTCACTCTTGATATGTCTTATGTATTGAATGACTGGGACAGGTTCAAGGTGTGGACTGATGATGGTACAGGAGATAATTATACTGCACAGGAGCACTATAAGAGTGAAATGCTTAAGCCCTTCACCTATAGTTCTGCATGTGAGTTAATGGCTGCCGCTGAATTGTTCGGTTGTCGCTTTCAAGTGTACCAAAATGGCCAAATATTTTATACCTTTGGACAACCACCAATGCCTCTTAAACATCTTAGATTCCCAGGTGACGATTTGAGTAGTGGACACTTTGATGTTTATGAATGTTTAAACTCTCAAAAGCTGGATGCGAAATTATCGATGAAACCCACTTCAATTCAAATGCTTCCAATTTCCAGTAAGGCTCTGCTTCGCAATGACAATACGTCTCAGGGACAGACCCTACAAAAGGTTGGCATTGATTTGAGGCAAGATTGCTTTTCACATGGCTAACTATACCTTGCATGCTCAAGAGTAAGCTCAGCGCACAGCTTGGTCATATTACAACCGGAGGGCTGAACTGGCAACGTGGTATACAAAGAGATCCTTAACAAATAATTATTGGTATATTTTTCCTCAGTGTAAAAAGGTATACTTTTCTTCTTAATAAAAATTTGAAAGCAGTACTTTGCCGCTGTTAAGCGTGGGTATTTTGCTAGTAGTTAATGAAATAATGAGGAAACTGCGCCCACCAGGGTTTCTCAGTCAAATGTCCAAATACTTTTGACAATACTTTTCCCCCCAGGGAATTGGGGGGTATGCAGAAAAATGGCTATCTTACTAAACCACATTTAATTTATGCACAGCGGACGCACCGAGGCGCATGCGCACTGCGGCCTTGGCGCCCACCCCAGAGTCCAGAGTCAAACGCAGCGGCTTCCCAACACGCAGCGGCACCTGCCCCAGAGTGAAACGCAGCGGCTTCCCAGTGTCAGTAGCTGGCGCCCAAATAACACAATGTGCTGCGCCGTGGCACCCGTCCCAGAGTCAAATGCACCGTCTTCCCAGAGTCAGTAGATGGCGCCCAGACAACACAACCTGTGAGCGCCCAAACAACACAACCTGTACAGTCATGGTTACAAACAATGAACGAAGACGCCCACACAAAGAAACTGCTTTAGTTCAAATATGGTTATTGAATTAAATGGAAACTTTACCATGCCTACGACCTGTGAACTACACCTGAGGTAAAGCGTGCACGCCAGGTTGTACAGCCGCCCGGACGCGACTGCCCACACCACCACATATACCCTCCATGATATGTCATCACACAGCGGGTTCCCACCGAGCCGCATATTGCGCCATGGCGCACGCCCCAGAGTCAAACGCAGCGGCTTCCCAGAGTCATTAGGTGGCGCCCAAACAACACAAAGATCACATAACGGTCACAGACTCAAATCCAGCGGCTTCCCTGACTCAGTGGCTGGCACACGAACACCACAACCTGTAAACTACACTTGCTGTGCTCCACTCTGCCTGCAGTCGGTGTCAGCAAAGGCAACAGAATTACGTCTCCACAAAACGACACTGCTTTAGTACAGATATGCTTATTGAATTAAATGACATTTCCCCAGACGCACCCACCCTCCATGATATGTCATCCATCCAAATATCGGACGGAACAGAAACTGATTGCCATTCTTGGATTTCTGATTCGCTAGCGAATTGCGGGCTTACTTGTCATTCCTAAATAGCTCAAATCATTGTGGTGGCTTACAGAGCTAGAATTATGAAAATTGTGTCACTGTCCAAATACTTATGGACCTCACTGTATACATTAATTTACTAAAACTGAAACTGATCTCGGCAGCACAGTGGTTAATGCTGCTGCCTTATGGATTTAATGTTCCAGGTTTGAATTCTACAACCAGTGGTGGTCTGCATGGAGTTTGCATGTTCTCAATAAGGATGCATATGTTATGTTAAATTTTGCCTACAAAGCTGGCTCCAGCAGGCTTCTTTCCTGTCCTACTCCCAGTGCTAACAGGATAAGCCCTGGTATCCTGTGCCCCTAAACTGGAATAAGTGGGTTTCTGATTGGACATAAATAACTAAACACATCATACTGAATAGTATTCATCTACAGGCTGCTAAGAACGTTCTGATTATTTGTAAAGCGTACATACTTTTTAATATATTTTATGCTTTGTTACTTGAATTTTCATTTACTTTTAATTTTTCAATTTTGTGCCAATATGACAAATCTCATATTGTCCAATACTCAAACATTCCGGCCCCGAGTCTCATCCTCTGCCAGTCTCACACAGACGGAGCTCTTTGCCTTGACTGTTGCTTCCTTCACACCTCTCAGCATGCAAGGCAAACCAAAAACTGAATATTATACTTACAATTAAATGGTTATATTGTTTAATCTGTAGCTAGATACAAGGGGTGCAGAAGAATAGGTTTACTCAGGGTCTCGATGCAGCACATCATGTATCCTGCCATATCTTTATTTTCAAAATCAGCTCTAGATGGGACACCAGACCGGACTGTTTCAGTGAATACTCACACCATCAAGCATAATGGTTGGTGTTGTGTTTTACAGGGGGTCCGATTAGGATAACAGAATAATATATTAGGATTTAATAATTACAGTCTAGCTGTGAATAAACTCTGAGATTACAAGCTGCCATAGTGTACTTTTTTGCTTAACTCCGTCACTAAAATAATACATACAATGCAATTCAAGAAAGCAGTTTACGTATATCTGTGTGCTCACTTCAGCCCTGGTGAAAATGAAGTTTAGTGTAGGCACTTTTTTATACTAAATGATAATCGACTGCATTTTATGGAGAATTTCATCACTGACACCATGTGGGAGGGTGGTCCTAGTATTGTATCCAATGTTGTCTGGAAAGGACCTGAACCCCAATACCGTTATCATGGTTAAATGAGAAAATTGATGGATGGAAATTCATAACTAAGCAGTGTGACTGCAGCTCTCTTTCTAATCTAGCTTTGAACAGGAAAATGACGACAGTGGCCATCAATACAAGGCAGGTCTCGTTCCAGATTTTTATTCAGAATTGAAAAAGTTTTGGCTTAATGGCATTTTTAGCACTGCAAAGGTTGATGTTGTGGAAAGACCCAATTCACAGCAGAGTAGGAGAAACTGCATGATTATTACTATCTGCATTGAATGTCTGTTGTATTTCTCTTATTACGTAGACCACAGCTGTTCATCGAGAGGCGACATAACTAAGTACAGCCACCAAAACCAGACTACAAACTCGTTTATGAAAATGTTCAAGCTAGTAAGTCGTCTTAATTTAAATCATTGCCTGAATGTCATTTTGTTTGCACGGCTTGACATATGCCAAGCAGGTAGACCTTTTTCAATCAATTTTGTTTATCAAGGCGCCAAACACTGGAGAAATATTGTATGTTGGCCAGACATGCAAGTAAGAATTTCAGTGTACTCTGTACATGTGACAACACTTCTATTACCGCTAACATTGATCTGGTCCACTAGTTGTCCTCAAAACAGGACACAGACTCAGCAATTGATACAAGCTTGGCACAGGGATGTTGCCCCATGTCATCTCCATAATGTACAACAATTGTTGAAAATGAACTGGTGTTACATTTCTGCTAAAACAGCTTATTCTGCCTTATCCCACAGATGCTTTACTGGATTGGAATCTGATGACTGGAGAGGCCATTGCCTGTCTCAGACTTCTATCAAGGTGTGTCATCCTGTTGCTAAATACACTTGTAGATTGGTATGCTATGGCTTGAAGGAATGTACCCACTTACCAATAAAGTTCACATTTCCGGACACATTCAGTTGATAAATTCCAATGTGCACCATGAGAACACATCCCACATGATTATACTACTACCACAAACCTGTTGACATCAGGCAACATGCATTTTCAGACTTACTGGATAAATGCTAGTAATTTGGCCAGCCTGAATTGAAAAAAGAGCACATTTATCAGACCTTTGCCCACTGCCATCACAACTTTTTTCATCAACAGGATAAGATTGTTGAGCTGAACAATTGTGCAGTGGTTTGCACTGCTACCTTACAGATCCAGTGCTCTGGGTTTGAATCTTGTGCAACAGAGTATGGACATTTTGTCATGTCTTCATGGGATTTCCACAAGATGCTCTGGTTTCATTCCTCATCCCTAAAGATGTGCCAGTTAGGTCAACTGGGGGCTCGACATTAGCATTGGTGAGTGCAGATATGTGCTAAGTGGGATTTGAGATGGCCTTGCACCCGATGCTGCCAGGACAGGCTTCAGCCCCCCTTGTAACTTGTAATGTTACATTGTGCAAATTATGTTTGATTGCCACCTCTGACAAGGCAGCAGTTATATATTCTAATAAACCTCGTTTCAGTTGACAGGCATTAGTCTGCGTGCAAAGCTATGCAAGTTGTGTCAGCCTTTATCAGTTCCTTTACCAGTCTGTTTCACACCGACTGTTTACTATTGGCTGAAACTTTTTAGCATGAACACGCAAGCATCGCTATATTTCACAATGCACAGATGCTGCCTATTGTTCCATGATGAAAAAAATATCAGAAAATGAGAAAAAGGATCAGGAGAGGAGGGGTAAGCAAAGATCATAAATAGGAGTTCAACTTTTCACGCACCAGCACTGTAAGACATGAGGCAAAAATCAAATAGGAGAGCAAAACGTCGTTACAAAGCAACAAACGTAAAAATGACAATTTTAAACCATAAGAAACTAGGGTGATATCCACAATCTCGCACAGAGATCAGGGTTGTGCAGTATACCGATATTGAAAAAGTAGTAAAAAATAACTTTTAAAATGGTGCGGTACCTTATTATTGTTAATTTCAGTACCAGAAGTAAATGGTAGATCTCAAGAAACTCACACTCAAGTCATTTATTAGCGCAATTACAAACCTCATCCCTCCACACACTTTTTGATGAAATGTACATATTACACCTAGCTTGATTTATCTTGGGGGGAAAAACACTTTGAACATATACAGTATATTAACAGTAACTTCCTGGGGACGATAATGGGGAACAAAACCCCATTCCTTGTACTGACTTGTGGAATACAGCAATGCAGGGAGGCACGTGATTGTGCAGCAGAGCAGGGAGGCTGTCCAGTTGGGGTTATAGTTATCGATTATTTCCTTCAGTACTGTTTTGGCATATTTTGGATTTTGGGCAGGGTCGCACTTTTGAAATGAAGACGTAACTCTTGAACAATCAATGAGGGTGGGAGGTGGGTCTTCAGTTCAAAAATGTGACCCCGTGTACAGATGCTTCCTGTTTTTTAGACTACTTCTCCAGAGATATTTATTTACCAATATTTTAGCAAAAAATGTATGCATTATCAGCATGCAACTGAATGACCTAAAAAGTGGATTATGCGACACAATACATTATTTTTTATGGATGGTTTTTATACTGTTTGATGTTGTCCGGCACTGGTCACCATAGGCTCCTGTTCTATCAGAAACACTGTTTGCTTCCATTCTCTGCAAAAATATGAGATTAAAAATTTTTCTACACTATCACTACAAACTGCATGGTTGACGTAACATACAAATAAAATATATTTTTGGGCCTAGCATTCTGTCAACCTAATAAAATTGATAAGTTGATCATTCTAGTGCACTCTGTGTCAAGATCTTGTCCAACTCCACTCCTGTTCTGCACTGTGGTAAACTGACTGCTATCCCAGTCCTTCTCCACAAGATAATAAATCACAGTATGACCTTCCTTCCTCTCTAAAGTTAAAAATAATATTCGTAATTTCATTAAATAAAAATTCCAAGATGACCTTGGGAAATGTTGTACTTGGTTTTACATCGCATTTAACACAACAGAGGCACTCTTGTCAGAAATGAAGCTGGAAAAGTGTCATAACACAGGCCTGATTATTCCTTGTGATCTGTAAAGAAACTGCTACCAACTACTGTCTTACTCTCCTTTAGCTTCATTTTCAAGCTACCACCATTTACCTACAGCATTCATCATGTTATGATTGCAACTGGTTGGCCATCTGTCTTATTACACGATAGTTCAGGTTTACACACTAATAGTGCACACAGGATTTACCAGCACTACTCAGTTTAATCACTCGTAATATTCCATAGTCAAGCAATTCTGGTGCCTGTGGCATGCCAATGAGGTGAAGTCAGCACCCTCGGTCAGTGTAAGGGCAATAAGTCATATGCACTTCATAAACCCATAAACTCAAGGCAGCCACTGAGCTAGCAGCTTTCTGTTAACAAGACATTTTCTGGTACGCTGCTGTCTGCTAGCACAAAATCCCAGCCTCGGGACAACAGATCTTCAGCCGTAACGCTGCATTGCTTTTCTACTGGGGAAGCAGCTTAAGATTTCTGCAGTGATAAAAGGGAAAGATACAAAAAATGTGACAGCAACCAAGTTACCTCAGTGAAAAAGTCAAGAGTGAATATTGTAATTGTTCAAAACAAAGTCTTAAATAGGCATAAATATTAAAACTATTTTATATTGCACCTTTACACAGTGAACACTCTTCAGCTGGACACAACAACTTCAAGGACAAGTATTCACAGTGACATGTTCAGTGTGGCACAGTGCTTGGATTAAATCTGTAACCGTCTGATCTCTAGACCAGCCTCTTAGTCATTAGTCTGCACTCCTTGAAATTTCAGAGCAAGACTTCACAGTGGGAATGACGCATTGGTATCAGTTAAACTGAAATCTTCATCCTGCTTTTTACAGTTCTACTTTCAGCAGCCAAATTTTTGCTTGTGCTTCCTTGTGTGTGCACAGTACATTACTGAAAGAAAATCATCATTTGGTAAGGTCCACTTGCCTGCCACAGGAAGTGATAAGTGTGTAAGAGGGCAACTGAAAGTTCAGTTCACTAAACCCGGCCCTTCAAAGGGTGTCCCAATTTTTAACTGCATTTTTTGGGATGTTCAAATCCCAGTCCACTCAGTGTTTATTGGAGTTCACGTATTCTTTCAGTTTCTGGATTTCACTCAGCAGGTCAGGTCAGGTTGGAGAGCGTGCACTGGCACAGTGTGTCGCCGGACCCACCATACGAGAAAACAGCTTGGGATCCCATTTGGCAATCAACTCAGGCAGACATATGGTCCAGTCCGACTCTCTGGAAATTACCTTCTATCTGCTGCAGCCAGGTGTTACATGGGCATCCCCTTGGCCTGGTCCAACGATGAGGATCCTGTGAGCCAGATCAACCTCATAGTGCCATAACTAATGCCCTCTCATAATGCAGGTCATGTGCTTCATTCAGGGCTCATGCGGAACTGCTCATTCAACAAAAATTCAAACCTACGGTAGCCAAGGTTTTTTCAAAGAGACACAGTACCAAAGGAGTCCAGTCTTTGTCTCGGGTCACTGAATAGTGTCCATGTCTTACAACCATATAGCAAAACAGGAAGCACCAGGACTTTAAAAACTTGGACCTTCGTCCTTTTGTAAAGATATCAGGAGTGCCACACACCCCTTCCCAGTGACCTCAGCAGAGATCTGAATGTGGCTGCCGAGGTAAGTAAACCTCTCAACAATGTCAACACTCTCTCCACAGACAGACACACTGCTGATGGCTGTGCCTAAGAGGTTATTAAAGGCCTGGATCTTGTTTTTTATCCAGGACACTCACAACCCCAGACTCTCAAGACTCCTCGCTTAGTCTCATGAGTGCCCCAATCAGAGGCTCCATTGACTTTACGAAGATCACATCGTTGGCAAAGTCAAGATCAATGAATCTTTCTTCACCAACGGACGCCTCACAGCCAGCCAGCTACTCTGTTTTTTTTCTCCTATATCCTAAAGACTGATATGCCCTGCAATAGACTGGTAATCCTTGCTAAGGTTGGTTCATGTTTTGCACCTAATTCTGTCAGGACAACCTTTCTAAAATTAGTTAAAGCAGGCTAAAAAAATGAATAGATGGATGGACCTGTCTTACCAATTGGGGTCAATCTATAAAATGCTCACCATCTATTGCATGTGTAAAATGCCCTCCATTGATCTAAACAAGTGCTGTGCGAGTGAGACCCTATCAAAATGGAATATTCTGCAACGGTTAAATTCATTAATAAATGTGTTTACCTTCTCATCACATAATTCTGTTTAATTTTCACAGATATTTAGAAATAAAATTAAAAGTACTTGGAAACTGCATAAACTCCGCATCACCAACAGGAGCTCATGTCGCCATTCGGAACAGGTCACCACTTCTTCTTTAATTATTAGGCATCTATCAGCATTTAACTATACAGTATACAATACGTTGAATGGGGAAAACATTTTTGAGCAAGGCTACCTTGGGCAAATGGGTAAAACTATGAGGCATCTGTGATATAAATTTAACAGGATGCATTTGGGGTGGCTGCAGGAAAGAAGACGGTGTCCAAAAAAGTGTAAACACCTAACCGCATGAGCAAAAATGAAGTTGAAAAGCAACACTAAAAGGCCAAAAGCATGGAAAGTAACAAACCAAGCAGGACACGATGGAGTGTTAAATGTGAGGCAGAGGCCTGTTACAACAGTTAATTGTGTTCAAATGATCCTTGGATGATGGATGAGTAGCTGCCACTGTCTACAGCAAACAGGAAGCATGACATACGATTTCATGATACTGCAGTATGAGGCACACTATCCCTTTTTATGAAGCATAGCACCCTCGGTCATGACATGTGCCAGCAAAAAACATTCAATTTATGATGGGCTTCTCTGTCAACATCCCTGTACTGCAGAAGACTCAAACTGCAGTCCTGGAGCGCTACTATAGCTGCAGGGTTTTATTCTAACCACTTTCTTAATTAGTAACAAATTTTTGCACCTAATTAACTCTATTGTCATAATCATAGTTGACTTTCTATTTAAGCCTCAGACCCCTTATTTTTTTCATTAATTAGAAGTCAACCAATAATAATAACAAAACTGAAAGTAAAGAAAGGTGATTGCCTCAGTAACGTTGATCTGCTCAGGTTTAAGCAACATTTTGACCGCGTTCTTAGAAAAATAGAAAATCAACAGTTTCAGAAATGTCTGCTGTGGCAGAACAAGAGCACCAGCTAGCCATGGAATTAAATAACAGGTTTAATTATGAATAAGAATTGCCTTCAAATTATGAAACTGGTTGGAGTGAAATTGGTTGGAGTTTGAGGCCCCGACTGAGCAGATCATCTAATTTTTGTTTGGCAGCCTTTTAAAAGGAAAAAAAGAAGCAATGAAGAGGACTGAGTCTTTAAAACAAGGCCATCAAAAGGAAGGGAAAAGAAATCAATTAGCAGCAAAAACTGGTCACTGATTAAGAAACGGTTTAAAACGAAAACCTGTAGCCACTGTAGCACTTCACAACCGGAGGTGAAGACCCCTACTCTAAGGAGTATTTTACATTGATGGGGTCAGGATAACATCAAAACGGACTCTAAATAACAAGTGTGCTATCAATTACAAAGTTTTTAATTTTTCTCTAGGAATATCCCTTGTATTCTTGTGCCATTTTCAGCCATTTGTCTCTTTTAATACACAGACTTCACTTACTGTATTCATTTTTTGTTTTGAGGTTGTTCAGGTACTTGAAAATATTTTTTTTTCCTTCCTGCACCGCCATTTTGACCACTGTCACCCATGCACATCAGACCGTCATCCTCCGGGTTTCTCCCAGGTATGCAATTCCACTGAGGATGGAGATGGGGAGATGTCACTAACTATGTTGCCTTGCTTTGCATCCATCCACTGACTTTGCCTCTTCATGTTCCAGGACCATAAAAAGCCAGCTACCCGGAAGGAGGCATCACTAACCGACTGGCAGACTGAAGACACAGAGATCCTTCAAACTCCAACCAAAGTGATCAGAGATGCCTTTAGAGGCAATAATTTTGTTATAAAGAACATCAGTGGGCAGCTCTTTTTTTGTTAATGTGCACAACTGGGCACTGTCTTTGTTGAACTTTTGGAAGTAAACGGGGATGGCTGAGTTAGCGCCCCAACATTTATCTAGTCCTTCGACCTGTGATTCCCTTGGATAGCAAAACCACTTTTCTATTTACTGTTACCAGCTTCGATGCTACTACATGTCACATGAAGTCGCGATGCATAATGTCACTGTCACAGATTGTACATTCAAAACGAAGAATACGTTCATGGCGTAATCGCATTAGTGTTTAGAATTTTGAAACACTGACCTTGAGTTTGTCTCTGTGATTTAGGCTAGGTGTTTAGGTACTTCTAACTATTGTTAATGACTTGATATTTGGAATGTCCATCTCCTTGTCTGACTTTTTGTCTTTACCTCAGCAAGTGGAAGTTTGACGTTAGGAAAATTTGATGTGCAATTTAAGTTTTCCAGGTACATTCAGTAAATGAATGGATGGATATCTTCTCTCGTCAGTCAAAAACGATGAACTCTCAGTAGCTGCTTTCACAAGAATTCAAATATGTCGCACCCCAACTGGAATCATACTAGCAAATTCAACAAGTAATGTTAACATTATGAGCAGTTCATACAACAGACGGCTCTTGCATTCATTAAGGAAACAAAAACCTGAATCTTCAAGTGGAGAATATGCCATTTAAATCACTGCTGACTAGACCAGCTTAGATACCAATGTCAGTACTTTCGGTTAAATTACAGAATACAAAAGTTCTTTATGAATCATGCAAACACAAAAAACAGGCTTTATAATGTGGCTTCTAGCCAGTGGTCCTCCTAAAATTTAATTCACTGAAGAAGTTTCATGACTTGGCCACACACATACTTAGCTCAGGAGGCATTTAGTTTAACTAGGCAGCTTTCCATAGCTTTTCAACAAGCAATACTCAAGCAATAAAACAAAGCAGGCAGATGGGGCCACTGTCTGAACTGGCATTCCCGCAGCCTTCAGGATAGTTTGTGATTTAACAGGTTTGCATTGTTACTTTAGGCCAAAATAAAAAACTTCAACTGACCTTTACTTTCACATTTGCTGAAAAAAAGGGCATTCTGATTTGGATACTTGCTTCTTTTGGTTTATTATACCCAGCTTAGCAAATAATGGCTCAAATGGCGAGCAGCATTTAGATCTTTCACTGGCAGCATGTCAAACATTTCTCACAGATCCCCTTGACACCCAGAACTCAATTAACACCAGAGAGACACTCGTATACTGCATAACGTAGACACCCACCATAACCACCACCCCCTGCCACAACCCACCTGAAGCGTAACATGGCTCTGGCAGTCATTCCCTAATACGCTGTGGAGCAGGATAGCAGTTGATATACAGGGGTGAATGCCATCCATCAACATTTCCAAAACTGCCTTAGGTCATCTGTGCCAAGTTGTGAAACAGCTTACTGGGCCAAGAGAAACCAAATGTAACTGAGGTTTTGCTATCCATCATAGCCACAGAAATTCACGCCTTGCCACATCAAGTCACTCATCCTCCCATTTTCTAAAAACCGCATTGTCCTCCAAATGGGCACTTACTGTGAATGTTTATGGCTTGGAGCAGAATAACCTAATGCTACCTCACCTGGTTAAGCGTGTGCAACATAACTTTTTTAAAAAAATGATTATGTTTTTAAATGTCTCATCTTTACTAACCTTTGGCGTTATATTAGTTTAAAAGTTTCATTTTCAGTTCACTTTAAACTACAATTTTGATGAGTACAGCCCATTCAGCCCATCAAGCTTGCCTGTCCTATTCAGCTAGATTCTCCAAAATAACAAGTTGAGGCTTGAAGGTCCCTAAAGTCCAGCTCTCCACCACACTACTAAGTGACTATAGCTCTTTCTGCGAAGTAAAAATTTCTGACATTTGTGTGAACTTTGCCATTAACAACTCCATCCTTCATTAGTTTTACTTTTATTCCACTTATCCTGGTGAGATTCACAACAGCAACACTCTGTGCTGGACTGAGAAGATCTTCCTATCCTCACCTTCCAGGTCCTCCTTGTGAATTGTTGGACACTCACAGGACAGTCGAGAGATATAATCCTTAAAGTACTCATGACATTGGACAGGATAGTGCAATGGATAATATAACTACACTATACCAATAATTAATACACGGTAATAACTATTAGACCTGAGTTAGCTTGTTAATTTTGTCATTCATATGGCATCCAGATATACAGTGCATCCGGAAAGTATTCACAGTGCATCACTTTTTCCACATTTTGTTATGTTACAGCTTTATTCCAAAATGGATTAAATTCATTTTTTTCCTCATAATTCTACACACAACACCCCATAATTACAATGTGAAAAAAGTTTACTTAAGATTTTTGCAAATTTATTAAAAATAAAACAATTGAGAAAGCACATGTACATAAGTATTCACAGTCTTTGCCATGAAGCTCAAAATTGAGCTCAGGTGCATCTTGTTTCTCCTGATCATCCTTGAGATGTTTCTGCAGCTTAATTGGAGTCCACCTGTGGTAAATTCAGTTGACTGGACATGATTTGGAAATGCACACACCTGTCTAGATAAGGTCCCACAGTTGACAGTTCATGTCAGAGCACAAACCAAGCATGAAGTCAAAGGAATTGTCTGTAGACCTCTGAGATAGGATTGTATCAAGGCACAAATCTGGGGAAGGTTACAGAAAAATTTCTGCTGCTTTGAAGGTCCCAATGAGCACAGTGGCCTCCATCATCTGTAAGTGGAAGAAGTTCGAAACCACCAGGACTCTTCCTAGAGCTGGCCGGCCATCTAAAATGAGCAATCGGGGGAAAAGGGCCTTAGTCAGGGAGGTGACCAAGAACCCGATGGTCACTCTGTCAGAGCTCCAGAGGTCCTCTGTGGAGAGGGGAGAACCTTCCAGAAGGACAACCATCTCTGCAGCAATCCACCAATCAGGCCTGTATGGTAGAGTGGCCAGACGGAAGCCACTCCTTAGTAAAAGGCACATGGCAGCCCGCCTGGAGTTTGCCAAAAGGCACCTGAAGGACTCTCAGACCATGAGAAAGAAAATTCTCTGGTCTGATGAGACAAAGATTGAACTCTTTGGTGTGAATGCCAGGTGTCACGTTTGGAGGAAACCAGGCACCACTCATCACCAGGCCAATACCATCCCTACAGTGAAGCATGGTGGTGGCAGCATCATGCTGTGGGGATGTTTTTCAGCGGCAGGGATTGGGAGACTAGTCAGGATAAAGGGAAAGATGACTGCAGCAATGTACTGAGACATCCTGGATGAAAGCCTGCTCCAGAGCGCTCTTGACCTCAGACTGGGGCGACGGTTCATCTTTCAGCAGGACAATGACCCTAAGCACACAGCCAAGATATCAAAGGAGTGGCTTCAGGACAACTCTGAGAATGTCCTTGAGTGGCCCAGACTTGAATCCGATTGAACATCTCTGGAGAGATCTTAAAATGGCTGTGCACCGACGCTTCCCATCCAACCTGATGGAGCTTGAGAGGTGCTGCAAAGAGGAATGGGCGAAACTGGCCAAGGATAGGTGTGCCAAGCTTGTGGCATCATATTCAAAAAGACTCGAGGCTGTAATTGCTGCCAAAGGTGCATCGACAAAGTATTGAGCAAAGGCTGTGAATACTTATGTACATGTGATTTCTCAGTTTTTTTATTTTTAATAAATTTGCAAAAACCTCAAGTAAACTTTTTTCACATTGCCATTATGGGGTGTTGTGTGTAGAATTCTGAGGAAAAAAATGAATTTAATCCATTTTGGAATAAGGCTGTAACATAACAAAATGTGGAAAAAGTGATGTGCTGTGAATACTTTCCGGATGCACTGTACAGTACATGTGCTACAAATACCTGCTGTGTTACAAATACCTCGTAAAAGTGGACATTTAAGCACCTTGTTGTGATCTTCAAATACTGAGAGTGGATATCTGAACATCTTGTTTTGATCATTGGTTCTGAGAGTGGAAATCCAAGCAGACTGTGGCGATCACAAGCTATCAAAAAGGCATCTTATAATGATCGCCGGCTGCTGCAAGTTACAATCCGGCCTGCATGAGATGATTATTGGGATCTAAGAGACAAAATCTATCTAATGAATATTGACTGCCGACAGTTGCACAGTACTGACAGTCTGTAGTGTTCATTGCCTACTGACAGCAGATATGTTGTGCTCATTTTTATCCCCTGAGAGGCATAATCCAGGCAGTCTGTTGTGATCATCAGTTACTGACATACATCACTTACCTATATTAGAACATCTTGTGATGTCACCAAACTGCAGAGATGAGATGGGTGAGTAACTGAATGAGATCATCCAACTAGGAGAATGGAAAACTGAGCAGTTTGTGATGATCATTGCCTATAATACAGTTTAACCAGAATAAGTTGATGAGACAAACTGTGATGAATGTTGATGGGTGAGAGTTGCAGAATATCAAATTGTATGGTAGTCATCAACTGTTCAGTGTGAATATCAGGCTAATTTGTGGAGATCATTGTTTGCTGAAAGGTGTAATCCATAGTGTGATCATTTGCAGTTGATAGTGGGTATCTGGACACTTTCTGGCTGTCGCTGGCTACAGACAGCTGCAGCTTAGGAAATGTGAGATGATCATCAGTTGCTAAAAGAAGAAATCCAAGCAGACTGATGTGGTGGTGGTATGGGATAACATGTGGTCGCCAGTGGTCACTGGGAACGGAAAGCTAGGCAGCCTGCACTCATCACCACCTGCTCACATTGGAAAGGGTCATATACCACAAGACCTTTTCTTTCAAGCATTGAAAGGTTAAGAGTAACCCCAAGCAGTGCGGTCTTTTCATTATTTTCAAAATATTACAGTACAAAAAAATGTCAGAGACAAGCAACTGAGAGCAAACACTGTGCTCCATTAAGCATAGTTTGTGTTGTATTATTAGTCTCCTTGTCACTGCTTACATCATTTCAATTATATAATGCCACACTACATATAACTTCACCTGGGGAAATGCCATCTCAGTACTGGCCTGAGTCGTGACAGGGCTATTTACTCAGTACATTATGACTCCAGATTAGAAATAGTGCATAAATAACCATTAGAATGGCCTGAAATAAGATGTTTAGAGAAATTTTTATGTTTATAATAGAGTCTTAAGTAAACCATGTGCCTCAGAGGCCCTTCCCATCCCAATTTATATTTTTCTAACACTGCAATTTATTTATTTAACTGCAGCTTTTATCCCTAATGGCTTAAAAAGCACAATAACATGATTGGTGAAGTTTTCTTACAGCTGACGATTGGTTGAGATATGTGATCACACAGTAAGTCACTTTAGGCAGCTAAGCTATCTGAGGTCAGTATTCATGGGTTATTTAAGTTTATTGGACTTTTTATACATTTCTTAACTCCTCTATGCCATTTGGAACTAAATCCTGGCAACAGCAGTAAAGATGCAAGACCATAGCTTCTACGTAGAGGCAATACCTAAACACACAAAGGTACGCATGGTAGTTTAGTATGGTCAGGTAACCTGACCACACATCTTTTCACTTTGAGAAACAAACTGTTAAGGCAAACAGTAAAAGACAGATCCATTTATAAATCATCCCAAATACTGACCATGAAACCAAGCACTGTCAACAAGAAGGTGATATCAATGGACAATGCTTTCATATTTTGTTTTGGTGCCCCTTGAAAATTGAACTTTATTAATGAGACCTCTGGAGGGTGACCAGCAAACTCACAGATATCATTCATGATTACCAATAATCTGATGGCAGTTTATTTACTATTATCAAACATTTTATCATGTCTCAATGACAGGGATCTCCAGTTGAGCAGTCTCTGAGTTCCAATCCATTTTTTCTAAGAAAACATCGATAGTGAGAAGTCAAGTAAAATGACACCTTTTATTGGCTAACTAAAAAGATTACAATATACAAGCTTTCGAGGCAACTCAGACCCTTTCTTTAGGCAAGATGTAATCATGGATGAAGAAGGGGCCTGAGTTGCCTCGAAAGCTTGCATATTGTAATCTTTTTAGTTAGCCAATAAAAGGTGTCATTTTGCTTGACTTCTCACTACATTCATAATGGCTAACACAGTACAACACCATAGTAGTAAGAAAATATCTGTTTGGGTTTCAAATTAACTTACTCTCCATTACTTTTTCCACAACACAGCTTTGGTTTGGATATTTTTAAAGTAATATATATCCTTCATCACTTCCACTCCAGTCCAGTCTCACTGAAGAGCATGGTTAAAGCAGAAGTCAATTTTGCTAGGCTCAATGAGCATAATAAACACATTTCACACAAGTGTTCTTATTTGTTTTGCATTTTTAGAAATGCAGATCCTGCTGACGAGGTTTCATTTTCATCTTAACTTATAATGGAAAAGATTTATTTCGCTACTGTTTCAAGTCAAGTCAATTTTATTTATAGAGTTTCAGTTTTATTTGTTTACACAACACCATTGAGATGTGTTGCAGAAATTAGAAACTGTGAGCGAATAACCATTAGGATGTTGTGAAACGAGACACTTTCATCACATGACATTGTGGTATTTGTGACGTCATAACATAAATAACAATGTTAACACACATTGTAACTCTATAAAATACACCGGTGTCAGTATCAGTTGTCCCTCAGTGGATAAGTGTTTCTCATAGCATAGTTTGTTTATTTCCAAAGTAGGCCTTAACGGTGGGTTTGTTTTCTGACTTTTGCTCTCGTTTTCCTCGCAACTTCTCATTAACATCTTGCCTTTCATTTCTGATTGGTTTTGTTTTTTTTGCCCCTGACTTCAACTTTGTTTAAACATACCATACCATTGTTTTCCTCATTCACAATAATCCTTGGACACTTACACGTCTCAAAGCAATGAAAATGGTTGACACATTGGATATGCAAAGCCTTGCTCTAGAATCATCCCAAGGTGGAAGATCCAGTGAAGAGTCACTATTTCCATAGAGCAACATGAATACCAAATTGTCCTTGCTGCACCCGTTATCATACAAATCTCTTGTAAACACCATAGATTCACAATTTGTCCCGGTGAAAGGGAATCATCAGTCTCTTAAAACTCCCAAGCACAGAAAAAATATGAGAATGATTGACCAGAAACTGAAAAACAAGTTAAGTAACCACAGTACAAGTAAGTAACCTCAAAAAAGATCCATGAACAATACCACTTTTTTGTCTGCCCTACTTAATCCCCGAGTCATATCTTTCAGAAAGAGACCCTGATGTGTGATCATTCCTGTGTGTCAGAAGCCAACTGTCTACCAGATGGGCAAGAGCCGGTTCAAACTACTTGCCAGAGGCACAGCAAGGCCTGAGCAGTAGAAACAGTATGCAGCTCATTGCTTTGGTAAGAGAGAAGAACTTGACTGTGCAATAGACCGTACACAAAATAATTCATGAAAGAGATGTGTTCTTGTTTAACTGCTGTGGAAACACATGCAATGGCAAAGTAGGGGAATTCCAGCCATCCTCTGAATCACAACAAATGCCCATGAGTAAACTAAATACCACTGTTTTGTCTAAACCTACTCATTTAATACACAGATAAAATTCAACAGTGACTATGGTTATTTTTGACATGTCACAGGCACAACCTTTACTTAATTTGTCCGGTACTTTCCTCAAAACAATGTTCATGTCAAACAAAGCAAGGTTATGTTCAGAGTCAAAACATGAGAATCAGACAAGCAAACAGATTTGACAAATTTGACTATTTGCGTATAATCACCATAACCATAAAGAACATTCATGAAATCCATCCATCTATTTTTTGAACCTGCTTGGTCTGTTCTCATTCTTTTATCACCATCATTGGTGACCTAAAGTGGGCACAGCACATCTCTTCAAGAAGGCTCACTAAACACCTTCATTTCCTCAGATGTTGTTTGCCTTTATTCTTAGTTGTTGGTATTGTACTGCTGTCACTATTCTGTAGAAGACGTACAAGTTAAAAAATGTATTATTCTGTGTAGACCCAACCACAAATGTTATCCTCTAGCAGCAGCAATCAACCCTTCACCCCTGAGAAAACGGAAGTTGCCAACTTAACTATCATATACACCACTGAGATGTGAGAGGAGTCTATGGAAAAACCATCACAAACACAGAAGGAACTTGCAACGTGTGGGTACAACATAATAGGCCAGGATCCCAGACCAGGTCAGTAAAATTGAAGTTGTAGTGATAAGTATCCTACAGCCATGCCAACTCAAAAATTAAAATGTAACATACAGTTAATTTTAATAAATAACAGTCCAACATTTTTATGATGTACTTTTCACCAAAAGGAACTTTGTTTACATGTTCATTGCTGTTCTCTTTCCTTGTTGTAAATTAGAGTTGCTAATTTTGGATGTATACACATCATAGTGTTTGTAGCTTTATGACACTGCAATATTTAAATCAGCCAGGTCACTTAGTCATATAAGTACACCAATCTATAGTTTTTAATCAACCTAACTTTCACCACTTTGGGATGCAGGAGCCAACAGTCACGAGCGTAGGCAGTGTTTCATGGCCTGTGGTGAAGGGAAATATGAGGGCAAGTTCTGAGGTGTTGCACAGTCACTAATGTTATGTTTCAGCTAGGCTTCCTCCCCTGGCTGGTGTTCAAATTCATTTGCTCATGTCTGATTCATTTATTTGTGTTAACACTGTTATTTATGTTAATTATTTTCATTATCCAGTGCTTTTTATTTAGTTTGTGTATTTGATTTATTGAGTCCATGCTTGGTCTATCATGTTCCATGTATTTTGTGGGAGGTTCCCCAGGAGGCGGAGCCACCTGTTCACCTTCATCGAGGGACTGCCCTCAGACCTGTAATTATTACATTGTTTATTGTTGATTCTGTAGATTTTTTCACCTCTTGCTCTACCTGCTTATGTGGCCCCTTGGATTTGTGTTTTTAAGACTTGTTTGTCAATGGATTGCCTATCGTGTTAAGGTAACTCCCCCTGGGCTTTTTGTACTTGTTGTGCTTCTCGTGCTGCACAACATTTTTATAAGATAGATAGATAGATAGATAGATAGATAGATAGATAGATAGATAGATAGATAGATAGATAGATAGATAGATAGATAGATAGATAGATAGATAGATAGATAGATAGATACTTTAACAATTTATTTGCAAAGATTCTTTGTTGACCCATTTTTTGGCTAAACAGACTGAATCCTTCTACATGTGGGGCTTTTTTACAACAATGTTTTGGAACTTTGTGCTTAGAAACTCTCTTGTTCATGACAACTAACCACATGTCTATTTCGATACTTACTAGGATGGCGGAGCAAACACAGGAAGACGCCTGATGTCACTTCCGTTTCTACATCAAAGCCTTGCCTCTTCAGGCACAGACAAAATTGAAACAGAGAGTCACTGAAGTTAGTGTTCATTATTGGACCAGCTTCTGAGGAGGATGGAGCTCCCAGACAGTGAAGCTTTAATTAACTGTGTTAAGATGGCACATAGAGCCTATTTGTCTTTTTATCCTTCTTTCAGTCCAAGGACTTTGTGAACGTTAAAGGGGGCTCCCCAAGGAACCCCAGCTCTGTATCACTTTGTCTTGTTCTCATTTAGAGAGGAAACAGGTGCACCCCCTGAAAAACTCAGGCAAGTATAAAGAGAACATGCTGCATGACTGTTTTTTGCAAATAATACCCTCATGAGTTTGTTGTTAACATATAGTGTTATTTAATTGCCTAAGCAGTGTTCACTGTCTGTTGCTGGTTTTCTTTACTCTCCTATGTAGGAGACACGAAAGTAATAATTTCATTGTACAATGTGTATATGACAATCAGCTTGAACTTTAACTCTTTAATCCAGTTATACGTTTGTGAGAGCTACTGTTGACAAATGTGAACGGTAACAGAACTTAATATTCTTGAACCTGCTTAGTCCAGTTCAGGCTCAAAGGAGACTACGGAAGATACCTAAGAAAATAAAGTACTGGTGTCTCTTTAGCAATAAGCACCTGCTTTGCAATTGATGCTGCCAGGACTGTCTGCTTCATCCCATGATCACATTTTGTAAAACTGATGAATGATTGCGCTGAGTAGTTAGGTACCTGATCTGTTTACAGTTATGTTAACAAAACTGAACTGATTCCATTAGCCTGTGCAGTTCGGTTCAAGTTTTTCTCAATGAATGCACCTCTCTGTTCACTGACATGAGCCTTAGGGTCACACCCTTTAATTTGAGTCTCACGTCTCGGCTGCCATCAAAACTGCATTCCACTATCAGTCATGGACCAAACAGTCCTCCTGAGGTCACCTCACTTCATTGTATCTCAGGTGGATTCTGGAAATTCTCTTTCCAGTAGCCTACTGTTGCCAGGTTTTTATTAATTACAACAAAAATTGCAAAATGCTATGGACCATCCATATCAAATATAGTGTAGCATAACTGGCTTGACCAGCTTTTAAGCCATACAGAATAGTCTTCAAAACTATAAGATTCACTTACACTATATATAACTCACTACTAATACCTTTTTTCTCTCCTGATCCCTCTCTATTCTACACCTCCCATAACAATTCTCTTCAATATGTCCATTCACCTCCATGGCTCTTGCCTATTGGAATGATCTCCTGAGATCTGTCCATGAGGTTCAGATCAATTGCTCCTCTTTTAATCTTCCAAGTTTGCTACTGCCACATTTGATTCTTTGAAAATGGACTCTCTGGTCCACACAATACCAGTGCTGAAACTGCGGTGTTGTCTTTCAGTTATGGCTAACAGTATACGATTCATTGTTACATATTGTGACTCAGTACCAGGATGCCTGCAGGCTCATCCCAGTGTCTTTGTATTTCCCTATCACTTATTTTGATTTGGATTTCCATTCTGTCTTGTTATCTTGCGATGCACATGGTGACAGGTGCAACATAAAATAAAACCTGACTAGTGGATTGTATGGTTGATAAAATACGGGATAAGCAATTTGAATACTCTTTCAAAATTTAGAAAGTGGCACAGATGGAAGTTCTAGCAGTTTAGGGACATTTTGGTTTATGGATATGTGATGTATTTAAAGGAAAGACCACATTTGTTTGGGCCTGATGAGCCCTTTCCAAGCAGAAGTCTTCACTCAGTACTTGCCTCCCCACAGTTTCTTTTTAAAAGTACATACTATATATGACCCTTTGTCAGGTCATCTGTCAGTGTCACTGTAAAACAAAGGGCTTATTCTAGCTGGTGCCACAGATTTGTTTCATGAGATACAGTATTTGATAAAGCAAGTTCAAATTAGACCATTCAGGGAAACTGGAAAAAAAAATCTTGGTTTCCTTTAATGAATGATTTACCTTAGTAAATAAACATTAATCAAAACAGATTAGGTCATGGACAGTGTTGTACAGCCTACCTTGTTAGGCCAGCCAAAGCCATAATGAATGGAATGTTTTGCACAACTGCAAAAATGAAATCTAAGCAAGTAAAACATTTTTATATTAAGCCATTACATCTTGTTATCCTCACTGTATTATTTATTGACTCAAGAAATTTGTATTTAACATAATTAAGCTTATTTAAGCAATTCATGCTTTGTACATCCTGTATTTGTCTATATTTAATGTTTTATGCAGATACTATTTTATCAAGTGTAATTTATGCCCTGTTGTTCTTTCTGAATTTCGGTGAAGTGCTTTGAGCAGGGGAAAGGTGCCATATAAATATAATGCAAAACTGTTAGTCTCATTATTACATTTTGTCAAGTAAATTTTGCTTACCCCCTTGACAGATTTTTTTTTTGATATATAAAATCAAGACAACTTCTATTTCAAGTTTTTTTTCCTACGTTTTGTATATGCATTTCGTAGCAGTGCACAGCTAAAAAGTTCAAAGATAAAATTGCTAAAGGTGTATGAAACAATAGTATTGGGAATACAGCAAAATACGACAAAATTAGAACACTGCGCCTTAGGCAGCTTGAGGTTTGGGGAATATTCAGGGTGAATGGTTGCACTTTAATGGCATGTTGTGGATCTGGATTTACTTTCCGTGTGTGTGTAAATCCTTTACCAGGCAGAAGCAGATCTCTTAAGTATCATGTTAGTGTCTGGAGTAAAGAGAGCAGGCCGAGGATAATCTGTGATTAACCAGTGGTCTGCTAGGGAGCCATTCCAGCCCAATATATAGCTCCTTAGGAAACGTGTCATCACGATGCAAGACAATGCAAAATGCCTCAAAAATCAGAAAGTACAAAGCGAGGCAACTGAAACTCAAGAAATATGTCAGAAAAATAATGGAGGAACTGCTTTATAGGGTCCTTATTGTCACGTGCACAGAGAGGAGTGAAATTCTTACTTGCATACGCTAATGATCATGCGACATGTTGCCACTTTCTGCCACCATTATTAGCATGTAAAGATATCTCTTCTTGTTGTGAGCAGTTCAATTATTGCTTGTTTTCTTTTCTTCTCATTTCTTTTTTTGCCATTGTTAATTATTTTCTTGGCCAATGGGTTTCAGTACAATGCATTACAGATCAGTAATACATACAGTACTAAATTCTATTCAGATAAGGGACATTTACATATTTCAACAATTTCTTCTCAGCCAGACAATAAATTGTTTGCTTGTTATTCTGTGTCTGGTTTAGGTATGCCTGTGGATTACATAGAAAAAATCGTTATGAATAAAATAATTGGTATGTGCTACTTTTCTAGATTCACCTCTGGTCCCATCTTCCTCAGTTATGAGCCATTTCCAAAACAATGGACAAATTTGTAAAGCAGGCGAGATGTACTAAAATAAAAATGTACAATAAATAACAACCCAAAACACATTCCTTCACATTCAGGGTAAACTTGGAATGTTGAGGCTACAAAAAAACATACAAGCGTTAGACAAATTCCAGAGAGGAGCAACTAGGCTGATTCCAGGGCTACTGGGGATGAGTTATGAGAAAAGATTAAAAGAGCTGAGCCTTTTCCATTTAAGCAAAAGGAGAATAAGAGGAGACATGATTGAAGTGTTTAAAATTATGAAGGGAATTAGTACAGCGGATTGAGGCTGTTATTTTAAAATGAGTTCATCAAGAACATGGGGACACAGTTGGAAATGTGTTAAGGGTTAATTATGCCCAAGTATTAGAAACTTTTGTTCACACAGAGAACCATAGATACTTGGAATATATTACCAAGTAGGGTGGTGGACAGTAGGATTTTATGGACCTTCAAAACTACACTTGATGTTATTCTGGAAGAATTAAGTGGAGCAGACTGTTGAGCTTTGTTGGGCTGAATGGCCTGTTCTTGTCCAGATTGTTCTAATGTTCTTACCCAGCTTGCAGTCTCTTGAGACCTTTACTCACTTGGTTCTACATTATCTCACAATACTGTCTGTGTGAATTTGGTATGCTGCTTGAAATTTACATTTTTAAGTATAATGAATTGTTTTGAATGACAATAATGTAAATAACACATCTTTGCAGTCTCACAGATCCAGAGGCCTGGGCTTCATTACTTCTCATGGTTCTCCTGTTTTCCCTGTTTTTTCTCCAAGTCATAAAGGTAAACTGGTGACTTTAATCTGGCTCATTATGAGTGACTGGGGATGTAAGTGTGTGTGTCCTGTGATTAACTAGCATCTCATACATTGCTCCTTTCTACCCTGTTCCCAGTATTGCCATAATATGCTCAGATTTCCATGGCACTTAGAAAACACAGAATCAGAAAAAAGATGGAATGGTAGCATGGAGACTAAAAAGAATGCATTCAAGTCATGCAGATAAAAAATAAAAGTATTTTGTTCTTTCAGTGCTGCTATGCATGGCTTGCAATCTTTTGACCACAGTAAAAATAATAACCAGAGTACACATTTCCAGGATTTTCCTCATTATAAACAACTTTAAAAAATCTCAGAAATGAAATCATTAATCGCATAATGTCAGTACAACAGCTTGCAAGAACGAGTGTTCAGTGCTAAAGCAGACATGTTCTGATTTGTTCACGGTCAGTTAGCAGGATCACACGTGGCTGAATGGCTCGGTTTCTCTGATGTTTTATACAGTAAGAATTCCGGTACATCGATTCAGTTTAGACAGTTCTTTAAAAACATCCGCTGCAGATCATGCTCTGTCAGCCATTTCTTTTCAGCCCTTTTCCATTGTTTTTCTAGAGGCATGAAATAAAATTGATATAATTGTAAATAAGTCACCTAGTTTGGTTTTGCTGTATTCTAATATAATTCCTAAGCACTTACATTTAATGGAGTAGCTTCAGTTTTCTCATGCTGGAACAGTTGAAAGGATTTTTGTTGTGTGAGATAACAAAATTAACCCTACTGGGAAATGCTGCATACAGAATGGACATCAGACTTTTAAGAAGGATATAGGACTGTGGGGCGTTTGAACAGATGCAAGAAAAATCATTAAGACTGTCCAAAAAAAAAAATCACTAGATTAACCTCCAATCACTGATTTTTTAGCAACACAGATGGCAAAAGGGCGAGCAGAGATAAAAACATAGAGACCTTTAATCCTTCTTTCTTTTTTTCTTTTCTCTATTGTTCTGTTTTCCATTTCTTGGTCTGGGTAATGTTATAAACTTTTAAGTTTTTAAAAGGAAAATAACTGGCGAGAGAGAGCAGGGGATGTGATCCCCATTGGTGAGATAAACGCAATTAGAAGAGTGGGGTTGGCATATCTCTCCTTGGTGAAACGAGCATGATACAAATGGAGAAAAATATCATGCAATATTGTCGATCATCTTGCCAAAAGGTGAGGGGGAGTTTTATGGGTTGTGACAGCCACTAGTAATCCTGACCCAGTGATTACAAAACACCAGACTAAAGAACAAAACCTCAATTAGGGAACTCATATAAAACAAAAAAAATATTCAATACGCTGAAAGGGGGGAACCCCAGAACACTAAGCGAGCCAAAAACTGCATAATAAACTCTGGCAAAAAGACGCTAACTATAACAGAATCTAACCCTTAATTATCTTTAAATAAAGGGTACTGGTCAGGGAATGGAAGCCAAAAACATGGGTAGCCTCAAGCTCACCTGACATGATGGGAGGACATGTCCCTCTGCAGGCTCAGTCTAAGTGGAGAGAGGTGAGGAAGGAATTAACATGGAAAATAAATTATCAAATAAAAAGAAACTAACTAAATGAAACTGTCATTCGTGAGCTGGCTTTTGCTTACGATATTTATATAATTTCTGAGTATTGAGACATAGTCTGTCATTTTATTTACTTTTTCCTGGGTTTCTCTTTAGCTCAAAAAAATCATCGTGGCACCTTATTTTTTTTTCCCCACTCATAGAGCACATTCCTTATACAAGGTGAGACACAAAAACAACTAGACTGGGCTTGGGGCATTCATGGAAAACCATCTGGCAGGCGGCCAAACGTGATTCATAGAACTATATCCCCTCCTACACGCCGTCTCAAACCGCTGACAGGCTAGGTATATCCGGTGAATAGTCCAGTCAGTATTTGCACAATAATGGCTAAACTTGTTGTCGCTGTAATGTCAGGTGAAAAAAAAAAAAAATCGAAAAGCGAATCAACATCAAATTTCTCATGAAATTGAACAAAACAGCAACAGAAACTTATGAAATTATAAAAGCAGTGTACGGTGATAACAGTTTGTCTCACATACAAGTTTTTGAGTGACACAAACATTTCAAGGAAGGACAAGAAAATGTGGAAGACGTTCAACACCCAGGTCGAGAGGGTGGTGGGTGCTTCACCAAGACAACGCTTCCGTGCACAATGCTTTTTCCGTAAAACAGTTTTTGACTGACAAAAACATTCCTGTCCTCGATCATCCTCCCTATTCCCCTGATTTAGCTCCCTGTGGTTTTTACTTGTTCCCAAAAATCAAAAGTGACCTGAAAGGAACACATTTTTCTTCAGTGGATGAAGTGCCGACAGAAATGGCAAGCATGTTGAAGAGCCTCAAGCAAGAAGACTTCCAGCACTGTTTCAATCAATGGAAGACATGTATGGAGCGGTGTAGAGATCAGGAGGGGGAGTATACAGAAGGTGGCAATGTTTAGAAAGCTGTAATTCATCAATAAATATATATATTTTTTTTTTACTAATCCAGTTATTTTTGTGCCTCACCTTGTATTTTCTTTTTTACTTAGAGCCTTAGTTTAAAATTAGCTTATTTTTTTCCACTTTTCTTTAGGTGCCATTTTGTTTGGTAGTATACAATACCATTTTGTGGGGTTCAAGCTGCTCAGTGTCATGTTAATGCTTTCCATGATGCACCGCAATTGTGAGAACATTATGTCATCAAAGGGGTAGTATATAAAGGTCATCTTGTGGAGTCATAGCTCTTCCAAGATAAACTTAGTGATTCTCGCAACAGTCTTTTTTCTGATTCCTGATATTTGATACATAGCTCTGAACTGTTGACTTTGATTTTTGGTTAGCTTTCTGGCTCTGTCGTCCCTCTTTTTGTCTTCTGGTTTTGTTTTTTTTTTGTTTTCTTATTTTACTGACTGCCTTTTTCCTTTTTTTGTCAGTACACTTGTGTTCACATTTTTGCAGATGATGAAAATGATTTAATGATCTCCCAAGATGCCATGTTGTTTTTTTGTATGGCCACTGCCATTTCTTGATGGTTGCTATGGTGGTGGTACATAAGTTCAACCTGAAGTGTGCAACTCGTGAGATCACAGGGTTAAAAGTACAAAAGTCAACATCATGCACTTCCTAAGTTTCCAAGATTGGATCCTCCAAAAGACCCTTCCATTCATTCTTTGTTGCTTTTGAATTACAAATTATAAGCATTTTTTTTTTTTACTACGATTTACAATTTGGTTCTTGTTACATGTTCCTGTTAATTTTTTGACTATTTAACGTTCCCAGGCCATCATCCTAAATAGTGTTTGCATAACTATTTGCCTTCTGGTTTTGACACATGGCTTGAAATCTTCAAAATAGCAACATCTCCTGTTTCCAAATCACTCAAAGTTACTGCTATCTTGTGCAGTCAATATAGAAATGAATACAATTAAAAAAAACAAGTTAAATAATAAAAAAGACAGAGTAATCTATAAAAGAAAATGAAAATAAAAATAATTAACAAAACCTAAGATAGGGACAGAGCTCCAGCCAAAACATGATAGGTACAACACTGTCACCCTATTCTTAATCATAAATGTACTCATAAATGTATTGCATAAAAACATGTTTAAGGTGGCAAAAACTAAAGGAAAGAATATACCTGACCATATAAAGAACTTTATCGTCTGGTATGTTGAAGTACTGAAGCATGTAATAAAGTGAAATACAGTACCAACTCAGTAATCTTAAACCCATTTACACATAAAGGACCATTTCAGAATGAAGCAGGATGATTTTGCAACTGTAATACTTGAAAATCTCTAATATTACTTTTTTTATTTCAGTTGTTTGAGATAGAAAGTGAGGAATATTGTTCCACAAGAGTTATTCTGTAGCCTATGAAGCAGATCAGTGTGTGTGATGCCTCCCAGTCTTCAATGGCTCCTTCCTTGCGGCCCCACTCACTCTCATCTACCTTACATACTGTCCGCCTATACATTCACATCACAAGTTCTGCCTCACACCACTTATCTTGAATCAGAAGTACCACCATCTGCACTGCTTTTCTCTAACTCGATAAGCCAATCCAAGCCAGGATCCATCGACAGATTCATCAGCAGCCACGTGCCAAGGGCAATGGATTTTAGCACTGAGGAAGCACCACCAAAATGTGTGAAGGTATATGCTCTTTACCTGCACCTACTTTCCACACTCTGCACCAGAATACACTTCCCCATTGCATATGCTCATTTAGAAAAAGGCTGCAGGTGAGATAAAAAAATATGTGGTAATGGTTAGAAATCACAATAATATGGAGTGAGTGACACACTGAATGCAATTCTATGGAGATAATGCTATTATATGCTATTATATAAGAGGATAGGAGACCTCTCTGTGAAAAAAAAGTTTACATGGTTCATTTTCAAGCTTAATTGCAGTATTTAAAAAAATTAACTAAGATTTATCACATTTATAATTGTGTGCAACTACTTGTGTTTATTTCTGTTTAGGTTAAAAAAATGTGATTTACAGTTGAAACCTTGTAAAATAATTAGGCAAGTTTAAAATAAATCTAATACTGTATATATTGTTTCTTCATAAGGGTTTTGGTTATTATTCAAATACCATTTCCTAAATAAACTTTTTATAATATTTCACATGTCAAAATACAGTACTATTAACCTTGTGTGCAATAATTTAAGTGTAGGCCTAACCACACTTTGTTTTGCATGAACGTGGTATTATCATGCATGTTTGAGTATCCAAACTATCTGATTAACTGAACAACCTTGGTGCCTGTTACTTTAGATAATCAACTTTCTACTGTATTTACATCTTAAACTCTGTAAGTGATATTGTTTGAATTCAGCTATCTATAAAAATACAGATTCACAGTCTTATAGTGATGTGTCACATACCTACATTTCCCCTTCTATGATGGATTTATATTTCACCAATCCCACATGAATTAATAATGAAGGAAGGAAGTTATTCCATAAGTATTCATAGACTCTTTTCTGAATGAGAAGAATGAAAAATTAGTTCATAATTGCTTGTCACTCGCAGTCCATCAGTATTAAAAAACTGTTGCTCTTCGAAACATTGAAAGATGTTAAAACTGTCAGTCTCACCCGACCTGTGTAAAGGAAAATGTCAAAAAGATTTATCTACTAAGATTGAAGTGGTGTTTATGTTTGTACTTATTCGCCTGACCAGTGACCTTGGAACTTTTTTAAAATAAATATGGAGGTAAAAAAATAAAAATAAAAAGGAGATTAAGCTGTAACTTGGATAAACAAGCCACTAGTTATGCAACAAAGTTCACACAAATGTTGATATATTATTTGTTTAAAAGTAAAGTATAAACTGGGCTATTTCTATCTGTAGCTAATAATTAGTCTTTTACATAAAAATAAGAAATGGCCTTGATAGATCCTGCAGGTTGTAATCATTAAAAGCCATTAGTGGCCTTATCTGTTTTGGTGTTCAGTTCTAAGTCGTTTTCTATTTTTTGCTAGACCACAGCTCTCTAAAGTGTACCCTTGACAAAGACTGTTATGTCCCTCACCTTATGTAATCTTTGTAGTTCAGTGAACAACTTTTACTGTAAAATGTGTTTAACAGAGTCATGAACATAGCAGAAAAATCCATTCCTTCATTCAGCTTTTTTAAATGCAAGCCATACATTGCTCAGGATTGCACATAATGAGATTTAAACAAGAGCTCCTGAATAATTGGGACCAATAAATGCCACTAATTCACTTCCGCATTCTTTCTGGGGATGCTGACAGGAAACCTGAAAACAAGATGTCTACAAATGTGAAATCAATTTAACAAACAAATCAGCAAATCCCCAACAAAAACTCAAGGGCCATTTTTTTCTACCGGATCGTAAGTCACAGTGCATGAAGCAGACAAACCAACAAAGCCAAGTACAAAACAGATTTGGCGAGCCTCATTCAAATATAAACAGAATACAAGCAAGAAAAGGACAGCATTTACCATCACTCCAGAATAGCTCACACACAATTTAACACAAACACATTAAAACATATTTATTTATCAGACTGAGAATAATAAAGAGTAGCCTGAAGTGCCCAAATAGTGTACAGAAGGAAAAGGAATGAAGGAAAAGAGGGAGAGACAGGCAAAAAGGAGCAGGCAGAAATCTGGTAATTGAAACTGGCAGGAGTTAGAATACTGATAAAAACAAAACTAGAAACACGAAACCAAAGGTTCAAGCCATGATCCAAAAACAAAGGCCCTAATAATGAAATCTTTACAAAAGGGATCTTTAGCTTCCAACATTCTAAATTGAAACATTTGTATACCAAGGTGAATCTGAATGCTTGGATACTTAATATGACGCAATATCTTCTTAAACAGATAGGAACTAATGACATAATACATCACAGGTCACATGACTGGCATAGGGCAAAGCAACCAGAAACAATACTGACATGGCTATTGTCATACATGCCCGTCGGAGGATCTCTGTTAGGGTATGCAATGTCCTGCCAAACCAGGAGGGGATGCTGTTGCTAATAGTGTCTTCTATTTCTCTACTCATGGTACTGAGAACCTGTCCCCTGAGGGCATGTTACTCCCCCCTGCAAGAGCACTTGACTCCACCTCTTCCATACAAGAAGATGGCGTCTTTTGACCGAAGGAAGTTGCCGCTAGTCAGTATAAATATGCTTTATCTAACTGCCTTACCTTAACCTTTCTTATTTCTATTTGTCTGTTTTATTTCATTCTGTCTGTTACCTGTTATTAGATGCAACTGAGAAGGCAAATTTCATGTTTTCCAGTGTAAACATGACTAAATAAAGAAACCTAAACCTAAACCTAAACTCCAATCTGACTGTTTTAATTTAATTTTGCTGAGAGCCCAAAGGAAGGGCTAGTTTAGCCGCATCAACAGGCATTGTTTTGGTTGTTTGATTGCTGTGACTACATCGGGATGACCCAGTTGGTCTCTCAAATTATTATACAACTGTGTGTCATTCCTTCACACGGCCACACTATACAAAGATAATCAGAAAATGGTGTCACAAGAATAGTGGTAAAATTATCCATTGTAAGAAAAAAAAATGTCCAACAATGAAACAGGAAGCCAAAAACCAGATTCATAACACTCTTTAGGTCACAATGTCAAGTTCATGCATCTCACAGCTTGTGAGTAAATGTTAAAATTAAATCTAGCCTTGATTGGCTTGAGAGGTTTGCATGACGGAAGAAAAATGAACAGGACACCAGTGGACTGTAAGAGGTCAAATAAGATCTTAATGATGTATGTGTCACTCTAGAAAAGCAGGAAGAATCCACATTTGGTAGGTGACAACTAGCACCTTTAGACATGATGCTGTTATGAAGAAGGTTGAAAACATATTAAAAAATGTACCTTAACAAAATGTTCATTTTTTTCCTGTCACACTCTAAACTTCTTTAAATGTTTCAGAAATAACTGCCTCCAGTGTGATTTCTCAAGTATAACAGACGAGGTGGTACCCAGTAAGTTGAAATTCCCCACTAATGCTACAAACTTGTCATTAATCTATACAGCCAAGTGTGCTGGCAGACCGAAGACTGCTGTTTCGTTCCTGAACTATCACTTGTAACTGTGCACTTTGGTTTCAGAAGCTGATTAAAGTTAGTGTTTAAGCACAAAATCAATTACTGTAACAGATATGTTTTAGCCAGAATTGTTTCCCTGGTTTAGATTTATACTATGGTTCCGTGTCTCTTTAATTTTAACATATTTGTTATGTTCTGTATTTGTATATGCTTGTTGTTATTATGTTTATATTTTATTTAGTATCCATGGATAATATAATGTATTGTTCCTTTCTGTCACTTGTGTTTTGTGGTTGGCACCTGATGTCATCTCCACTGAGACTATGGCTGCCTACTGAGCTAGGGAAGAGGTCTCAGTTTGTTGGAGTTCTTTTATAAAAAATAGTTTTACTTTTGATCTATCAGTTTTCTGAGATTTTACTGTGGTTATTGAGTTTCTTCTCCTGGACTGTGTTTAGGACTTGTTTTTCTTGGATTGTATTTTTTATAGTCATCTTTTTTTAATAAATATTTTCTTTTATAAGGATTCTTTGTTGCAGTGTGTCTCTATACGACAGTCAAGTTACTTTCTAACCCGCTTAATCCAGACCAGTGTGTACGGGATTGTGGGTTGGTGGCTATCCCAGCTAGTGTAGGGTGCAAGGGTGCCAGTTCATTGTGGGACAAGCACACATAGACACACACACACACACACACACACCCCAAGACCAATTTATCATTGCCAATTCACCTAAACTGCATATCTTTGGACAGTGGGAGGAAAAATCTTAGAATATTTTGGGACTTTAAGGTATATTTTAAACTTTAAAAAACATTTTTCTGATTTTAGGCCTAGATAGGATGAAGCCTGCAGAGAGTAGTTGGAGCTGCCTAATGTGAAGTGAGGCAACCTGTCCTACTTTGTTGGCTTATGTTAAGGTCTAACATCCTTTTTCTATGTATGAGACTCAAATTCAGGACAATAGCAGCACATTTTACTTTTCCCTGTATGCAAATAAAAATTGATTTGCCATATAAAAATCACAGTGTTAAAAATATAAAATGCAGGAAATATTGTGGTGGGAATAATATTTCAGTCTTGCGAGAATTAAAACATTCTTTAACAAGAAAACTAGCCAGCAGTGAAAAGAAACTGGTTTAGAAACACAGCTACTAACTATCAAAAGATCTCACCCCTTAAAGGACTGCAACAGCTGTGCAGTACACAATCTTGAAAAACAGAACATTGGTCTTTAGTGGTGCCGCACATTAAATTAGCATAATGCCACGCCCACTCTGTCACCAAATTCTCAATGAGAATACCGTATCCACTAAGGACATATAATTGATGTAATCTCAAGGGTTTTTCAGAGTTATTCTGTTCAGCTGGAACAGCTGCCTCTTGAAGTTGTGTTGGCAGGTAGTGTTATGTTACAGCCAGGGTTTGTTCCCTGGCTTACATTAATTTTCCTTTTTATCGCTATAGAATTATTTTAAAATTATTATTTTTCATTTGTTTTCATTTAAATATGATTTATTAATTAAAGTATGCACTGTATATATTTATCTCCTGGCTCCATTCCATATGTTCTGCGGATGGAACCAATGAGGTAGCTCCACCCTGATGTCACTGCTGTGTGACTGCCCCCACCATTTTATAATAAGGTGGAGCAGATGGTTCCAGAAGTGCATTGCATAGTGAGTATTGTTTTGGATACATTCTGGTTTCTACACCTTTGGTTCTGTTTGTGGATTTTGTTAATTGCACTGGCCTTGTTAATTTTTGGGTTGCTTTTCTAAGCAAAACCTTTTTTGTTATTTCATTTTTCTTTAAATATAAAGGAACTTTATTTTGTTGTGGCCCTAAAAGCCAGAGGTTTATGGTCATCCTCTCCTTTGAGGGCACTTTTGTGTATTTGGGATATTTAAAAAGATGTGTTGCACTTAGAGGTAGTGCCCTATTTTTCAGCCTGCCTTTTGAGTCTGGGGTCCAGATGCCTGAGGTGAGGCCTGTTTCTAAGGTTTACAGTGACATGCTGGTCTGCTTCTGCTTTCTGTCCACCATTGTTGACAGTTTTATGTCAATGAATCACAACACATAAGCAGGCAGTGTAACCTAATGGTTGCTAGTTAAATTATCACAGAGGGATAAGTCAGTTTTCAGTCTGTACTTCAACTTTAAAATTATGTTAATAAACAAAAGGTCCTGTATCCTCAGTTTGCAAGTCACTTTAACTAAAGATGCCAGCCAAATAAACAATAATTAATGAGGCCACACCATTCTATATAACCAATTCAGCTGCATCCCAGCTACTGCTGAATATGCTCACAACATGCAATAAATAGAGTAAGAAACTTCTTCCAGTTTGTGAAATGTGTTTAATGGAAGAGAGAAGGCTTATAATGATGTGACCTCAAGTATTGCAATGGATACATTACACGAACACTGAGCATATTATGTATTCACTGTAGTGAGAACACAATTCTCTGCATGTATGCATAACTCATTGAAGCGAAAATAAGAGTTAATGTAATTGTCAAAACTATTACTACAAATATTACATGTATTAAGTATTATGTATGGCTTGGATTATTGTGTAGGAGATGACCCAAACTATTTTTAGTATTAATGATACCAGCAACAGTAAATGCATATGCAGCTGGGAATGAGCTAGATATGGAAGAAACTCACACTTGATGGTCCTGAAAACACCAAGCATGACATAAGAAGTCAATAATGCACACATAACCTATAAAAGATTACACATAAAAAAGCAACACATGGTTTTGTTTTGGCATGCACTGTAATTTTATGATTTGTAAAACTGCTGACTGCTGTTTTAAAGCTTCGATTTCATACTGAAGCACATTTAAAAATATTTTCACAGAAAGTTTTGGCAGTGTAAACAGTTCATGCTTCAATTCCTCTCTTTAATAAGCCTTCCTAGGATGTAGGTATTCAGTCAGTGCTGTCCAAAAGGAGACGTACAGCCCAGCCTTTTGGACATAATCCTGAATGTAACACTCTGCTCAGTGAGTTTAGACGTCCAGCAGCAGCAGAAGCAGCAGCAGCTGCAGACCAGAAACAAAGCCAAATGACTCACTACAAATCTTAAATTATATTAAACTCCAGTAATGCATATTTCTGAGAACGTAATTGTTAAATTTAATTACACCTCAAAGAAATTTTCTTTTTGGTGACTGTCTAACCATTCTTTACAGAAGACAGAAGATTTGTCTATCAGATATCAGTATAAAAATGAGTTATTATTAAATAAAGTGCAATATGGAGCACAAGCAGAGTCAGAAGAGCACAGCCTTTAGACTTATTCTGCGCAAGGATTTTCTCCCTGTGTCTGCATGGGTTGTGGTATTCTATTAGATATCAATGGATAGGGCCTCAGTTCTAATTCCACAATGACAACTTCCTTCTCAATGTAGGACCATCAAACCTGTGACAGGGTCTAGGTTCAGTGAACAGATTCGGGTTGTCCTTGTGATGTTTTTGCCAAGCCAATTTCTTATAGACATGAAGCCTTTTTGCCCAGTTTTAGGGCTGTGGCGAGCAGCATTGACTTGTCCATGAACGAGTGAGTAAGTAGCTTTTGTGGGGCAGCAGTTTCATTCTACTCTGTAGATGTGACAATACTGCTACTATTATAGTAGACAGCAGCACCTACTCTTGCAATTAGTGCGATCCTAAACGTCTGCACTCCCCCATGTACATTGTGAAAGCTTTAATGAAGATTTTGAAACTAAACAAAAAGTATATTTTAGAATTTAGAAGATAACATTGTAACAACTCTCTATCACTCCTTTTCCAGTCACTTTACCACATCCCTTCCATGTAGCATTTGATTCAACATTACCAGTGTCATATAAACATACAGGATGAATTTATAAAATTCGACAGAAGTTTGCGTGGTGGCAAGAACATTTCATAAGACCTTAAAATGGACTTTTTCTTCATGCATATGGCCTGCGGCCTGGAGGCAGATAATCAAGTCACTTGAAGCCACACTTCAAAGATGTCAAGTGTCCCATGCTTCACTGCACTTTAAAAGCTTTGCCTTACTTATCTGTGCTCATTCAGAACTTTAACCTGTATTTCTAGACTATGAGAATAGGAGATATATCACCTCTTTTAGACCATATAGACTGGAGGGAGCACTCTCGAGCTGTCCCTGAACACAGAATGTCTCCAAGGACTCCCTAAATGGGCTAAACAAAGATGTTTTACTGAACAGACAATAAAAACAAAGAGAGAAAAATTAGACTGAACTCAAAATGTCAGACAAACAATAAACATACTGGCCCGCTTTGTCCTTTCTGTTGAGTTCTCAATCTCTTCAGTTAGTTAGAGTGCCTGTTGTACTTCACATACACTATAGCACACTCCCTTCTTACCTGCAACACCATCTTTCCACTCTCCCTGGACAACTGAACCCCTGTCTGACTCTCCTCCTGACACCAAGTTCAATGTACCTAAGTATGCCAAAAGGGCCTTAATAAGCCCAAACCTAAGAACACTTCCGAGGTAACTTCAGTTTCCCTCTGGGTCATGGGCTGGCCTCCACTTAGACTAAGAACACCAAGCTATAGTGCCCCCAACTTGCTCCTGGTGTCTCTACAATCCTCCCCATAAAATAAACAAACATAAATAAATAATACTTTAAAGGGCAAGAACACCATGGTAACTCTTCTATAACCAAGGGTGTGCCATTGGTACCACTTAACTGCTGCCCTGAACAGAAAGAAATATATTTCCATCCTGGCCCTTACAAAGATCTTTTCCATAAAAATGTATTTCAAAAACAAAATGTATATTTCAAATATATATTTTTCAAATAAGTAAGAAGTGCTAATAATAGTCATAATGTGATTAGAAAGCTTGTTAATTGGAAAAAGTGTGGGAGTACCTATTCTGTCCATTTTAATGGCAGGACTGCCTCCACTGGGTTATTGGTACTGCTGCAGTGTTGCTGCTCTCCATTTGACCATGTATATCAATAAAGTGGTTTCTGGTTTAAACTGGCAAAGACAATGAAGTTCCACATTTCTTTTTTCTTAGAAAGCCAGAGGAAATATATATTGTGATCTGTATAATGTAACATAAGTTTTATATGAATTTATTTTATAGAGCATATCTGTTGTGATGTGAGATTTTACATATAACTTGATAAATATTTTGTATGTCTTTATTTGTAATTTAGACAAAACAATGTAATTTAGTGTTACTTTGGGGAGAGGCATTCGTGTTTGCCCCTTTTACGACTGAGTTTCTTTGAATTTTACGAATGGATTTAGGGGGTATGCTTTAAACCAGTTTGGCAGTGTTTCTCTGCTTTAGTCTTTCAACCCCCCACAAGAAAGCCATAAAGACATATGGTCACGGGGGTGGCAGGTTTTAAGATGCTGTATTCCCCCTTTGGGTTGAAGTATGGCAGTTTGTAATTGGCTTGGATCAGAAGCTTTTAAGTACCATGATGTCCTATTGGCTCTAGGGGTTGGACAGAACATCTATAAATGTATGTGTTTAACCTCACAATCTCTCTCTTACTAACCAACATCTGAAAGAAGCATCTCTCTTGCTAACCGGTGATGATAAGACAACACAATGAAGAGCGCAGCTCAGCAGCCATTTTGAACAGACATGTGGCTGAAAGCTGAGCACCAATGATGCCTTAACTAGAGACATTTTACATAACTTCAAGTCTGTGTGCTGCCTGAACTACACATCACCATTTAATCAGGTTGTATGGTTGCCAATATTCAAATGGACTTTGCATTTTGTTATTATTTATGAATATTATCAGTAATACATTATTTTATGTGTAACTTAACTTCTGCTTGTCTTTTTAATACATCTAATTGCCTGAGGTTATAGATATAGAAGGGAAGGTGGGGATAAGTTATATACAATAATACCTTATAAACAGTGGTAAGTCTGTGAGATTAGGCATTCTAAGGCTACATATTAATAATACAATAGAGGAAGGTACAGCAATATATATATATTACTCTACCAAGACAAAATAATATCGTAGTATGAGAACCATCCTGTACATTACACAAAAGCTTGGTCTTGCTTTTGGCATACAGGCAGACTAAGCATCTTCAAATTACAAACATGAGACATGGGTGGCGTCTGAACCTGCAGTCTTGCGACTTTGATTAAAACATTAACTTCCTCTGAGTTTGTCTATCTGTGCATCATCTCAATCTGTCCTTGCACAGACACACTGAAGCAAGACGGATTGTCTCCTTTCAGAGAGTATGCACTCATGCACAAGCATGCAGCCTCTAATTTAAAATGCTAACTACACTAGGAGATATTTTTTTACTTGTTCTTTTTTTTTGATACATAGGAGGAAACAATAACATCCAGAAATTTTTCCTTAGAGTACGCTAAAGGAAAGCCTGCCACTAAGAGATCTCAGAACTAAAACACCCACTAAATCACATCCTTATCCAAGTCGAGTCCAGTCCAAAAATTCTGCTGCTTACAAATTCCTGTTTAATCAAAAAAAGAACAAAAACCACTAACGTATACACAGACATTGGGTTATGAGTTACAGTTATGACCAGAAACGAGACTTGTAGTGAGAAAATGTTATAGTGATATCTACAGCAGGCTTTAATCACAATGGGTACACTGCTTAACTAGAAGGTATGGCTTTAATTTGTTAACATGCAGATAAGAATTACAGTCATATTTAGAGAAAATGTACCCTTTTTAATAACAAAGCCGCCACAGTGGCGCAGTGGTTAGTGTTGCTGCCTCACAGCTCTAGAGACGCTGCCTATGTTTAGCTTGCATGTGCTCTCCATGTCTAACTAGGGTTCACTTTACCTTGCAAAAAGACACACATATTAGCTTAACTAGAGCCACTAAACTGGCCAAATGTGCATGGAGTGTGCCCTGCAATAGACTGGCACCCTATCCAAGGTTGGTTCTCACATTAAACCAAGTGCCGCTAGAATAAGCACAGCCATCCTGAACTGGATAAGTAGGATTGAATCTTTTCAGATGGTTGCCAATGGTGGTGCTGTATTGTGGAGCAGCTATCTGGGATTTGCTGTATATATAATTAAAAATAAATCTCACCCAATGAGCTATAACCCTTATGTAAATGGAGTGAGGGAAATCCTGGAATATTAGGTATTAAAAGCTGAGTAAAACCATAGTTCTATAATTAGTGAATCTTTCCTTTATATAGTGGCTTACATGGCACATACCATCACTATGCATGTTAATGTGCTGTCACATTACACGACTTTTCCAGTGGTGTTTCAGTTTCAGACTTTACTTATATAACATTACGGAATCTGAGGCAGTCGTGGCGTGTAGTCTAACATACCCCACAATTAGGCCTGGGCAATAAAACTATAATTATTGTAAAATAACTATTCCTCAATTCAAATATGACATTGTCAATAGAAGTCAATACTACTCATTCCATCCATGTTTTGACAGACAACATGAAAAGCCAATGATAATAGTGCCACGCTGAACCAATCATGTGGATGAGCTACAGCCATGTCAGGTTAGGATGACACACACTGCACTGAGCGTAGAAGCTGGCAGCAGCACACAAGCTAATGTCTGAGCTGCAGCAACCGTGTATATCAGTACGTCAGGAGTGGGAGCAAGATAAAAGAGAAAATGACAACAGAAATGTTAACAAAAACTTGAAAAAATAAGGGTAACCAAAGAAGACACCCCAAGGCTGTATTGAAAAGGACGGTCCAAGGAATTTGGTAGTGTGAAATTAACTTGGCAATTTAAAGACTGACAAGAAGCAGAGTAGCGTGCCCTGCAAAATGTGTCGAAAGCATGTTCCCACAAAGACAGATGATACCCCTAATCTTTTGTACCATCTGAAGCAGTGCTATCCTTTTAGAGCAAGAACATTGCAACACTTTGCAGTCCCAGACTCACGCAAGTACTATGCTGATAGGGGTCTCTTGTGCCTTTCTCCTTTTTTTGCCTTGGAGCATAATCTGACCACAATTGAGAGACTATGTCAATTTTTTTATGTTCTCCTTCATTTATAATTGAGATGGACGTCTGAAGCAGAGCTCCGCTAGCAGCAGCTTTACTTTCCCACGTATTTCATATTATTTAGAGGTATCCTGTATTTAACCCGACCAAGGAACTTCCACTACAATATACAAGCATGAGTAACAAGAAGAAAAGTCAGAAAGAACCGGAAAAGAAACTTAAAGCTGCATCAAAGTCCGGACAGACTTCCGGCCTGAGTGCAAGTGTAAGGTATGGCCTCACGGAGACTGACCTGGAACAGGCAGAAGAGTGCGCAGAATTCCTGGGACCCCGCTCCATTGTATCGTCTCCAGTCGAGAGTGAAAATGTGAGCGAAGGCGCAAGTGATACAGGTCGCGAGGGATCGCCGATTTCTGAGGATCATTCGAGACTAGAAAGGGCTTTGCAGGACGTGCTCTCATCTACTCATCGTGAGCCTGTAACAGGAGCTGCATTT
Source organism: Erpetoichthys calabaricus (assembly GCF_900747795.2). Classification (NCBI taxonomy): domain Eukaryota; kingdom Metazoa; phylum Chordata; class Cladistia; order Polypteriformes; family Polypteridae; genus Erpetoichthys; species Erpetoichthys calabaricus. The sequence goes on from NC_041394.2 coordinate 293,927,296, forward strand.
TCACTTGCGGAGCACGAAAGCCGAAGCGAACTGTCCGAACTGAAAGAGCTGATCGCTACACAGAAAGAGATGATCGCTACACTGGCCACTGCCATGGTTACGGCCATGAATGAGCTTAAGAAAGATAACACAAATGATCTTAAGAAGGTGGCCATTGAGCTCAAGAAGGATAACAAAGATAAGGAAACGCGTCTATTTAAACGTTTCGACGTGAACTTTAAAGGCATGTTGGAGAAATTAGTGGAACACATAGAAGAAACTAATTCCAAACTGAAAAGGCTTGATGATCATATTAATGACGTTTCAGATCAGCTGGAAGACGTTAAGCAGGGACTCACGGCTCGAGTGGAAACAGCGGAACAACTGGCATCTAACGCCGATGAAAAAGCCACAGCTGCGAACTCGGAATACAAAAAACTTGGAGACACTCGCAGCCCTGGAGGATGGGTGCAGAAGAAATAATATAAGAATTGAGGGTATACCTGAGAAACGAGAAAGCTCAAGCCCAGTGAAATTTGCAGTAGAATTACTGTCTAAAATAATTGGAGATGACTTTAAACTCGACAATGAGATAGCCACGGCTTATCGCACAAAGATATCAAGCGCCTTTAAACCTAGGTCTTTTATTGTCCGCTTCGAACGACTAAGATGTAAGCTTGATGTGATGGCACTTCTCAGACACAAGCAAGAGATTATATTCGAAAATAATCTTATTCGTATTTTTCCCGACTTCTCACCATCAACAGCTGCAAAACGCAGATCCTACATCGACATTAAAAGGATGCTACGGGAAGCCGATATCAAATACAGCCTCTTGTATCCTGCCAAACTGAAAGTGGAAGTTCAAGATCGACATTATATTTTCTTCAGCAAAGAAAAAGCTGAAAAAGAATTAAAGAAGCTGTTTCCGACACTTTTTTGAAAGTTAATTAAAATTAAAGAGCCGTATTCTATCAAGGCACGGGAAGGACCTATGATCTGATCGCTGGATCCATGTTTAAAGAGACTGGTATTATAATTATACATCCCTTATTTTCTTTTTTTTTTTTTTTTTTTTTTTATCTGGACTTTATATGTTATATGTTTATGTTTTAATCAGAGTTATAGAGTTATGGACGTGAGTGTGAAAATGTGGAAGTGATTAAAGTAGGGTTCGTTTTATTTATTTATTTATTTATTTATTTTATTTTATTTTATTTTACTATACCTTAAAGTAGACTGTTTAACTTCATACCATTGGTTTATTGCTTGTTCTACTATGTATACAATTACCATTATACTATTACAGTATGAATTACCAGGTTTATCCTAGACTAGTTTTTAAAATCATTCCCAGGGTTGTTTTTTTTTTTTTTTTTTTTAAATCTTAATATCCTAACTTAAAAGCGCTGAAGATTATTTCAAGCTTAAATATTGTTAATGAGAACATTTTCGGCAGATAGTATTAAGGATTTAACTGTAAAAGATATCTCTGTTTTAATTCTGTAACGCCGCTGCAGGGTGGGGTTTGTTTTGTTTTGGATGTGCTCTGTCTCTTCGTATGTCAGAGGACTGGAACATCGCGAAGTGGGATCTAGCCTCATGTGGGGAGGCAAAATGGGGGGGTGGGGGCATAAAGGGGGGAGAGAAGGAGAGCAGGTTATATCTAATCTATTCTTGTAATCCTTATAATTATAAATATCAATGCAACAACAGGCTAAAATGCAACAACTCATGGGGAATCTTGAAACTAAGATTAAAACTGCCATATTACCAATTAAAACTATAAATGACATTAAAAACTCAGAATCAATGTCTCCATGATGGGACAGTTAACTTTGTGAGCTGGAATGTTAAAGGCCTGAATCACGAATTAAAGAGAAAGAAAGTATGCTCTCACCTAACAGGCTTAAACGCTAAAATAGTATTTCTACAGGAGACCCACTTACTAACCAAGGATCAGTTCAGATTACAAAAAGACTGGACTGGCCAAATGTTCCATTCTAGCTTTATAAAGAAAACTAGAGGGGTGGGAATTCTCATACATAGAACAGTTCCATTTGTAGCATCAGAGGTAGTGTCGGACCCTGAAGGGAGATATGTGATGGTCATGGGCAACTTATATAACAGTAAAATGATTTTGATAAATGTTTATGCACCCAATGTTGATGATAAGGAATTCATGCAAAATCTATTTGCATCCATTCCCAATGTGAACACTCATAAAATTATAATGGCTGGGGACTTTAATTGTGTTTTAAATCCACTCTTAGATAGGACTCCTGTGACAGGGGGGACGACATCTAATACTGCAAAGATAATTACACAGTTTTTAAATGATCACAACTTATCAGACCCCTGGAGGTTTCTTAACCCAAACTCAAGAACATATTCGTTCTACTCACCAGTGCATTATAGCTACTCAAGAATTGATTATTTTTTTATAGATAATAATTTCCTGCCTACAATTAAATCATGCAAATATGACACAATTGTTATTTCTGACCATGCCCCTCTAGTCTTGGAGCTAAAATCAATAAGCCCCTCATACTCACCTCGCAGATGGCATCTTAACCCTCTTTTATTGGCAGACGAGAACTGCACAGAATTTATATCCAAACAAATCAGCTTCTTCCTAGAGACAAACACGTCCACAGAGGTTTCTGCAGGAACACTCTGGGAAACTCTAAAGGCCTTCTTAAGAGGCCAGATTATTTCATATCTTTCCCATAGAAATAAATTAGAAACCAAGAAAGCGTCAGAGCTAAGAAATGAAATTACTAGAATAGATGAAGAACAAGCCAGGCGTCCAAGTGAAGCTCTTCACAGGAAAAGGCAGGCCCTGCATACAGAACTTAACATCTTAACAACTAAAGAAACTGAATAACTTATTTATAAGTCTAGACAGCATTACTATGAACACGGAGAAAAAGCTAATAAGCTTTTAGCTCAACAAATTCATAAACAAGAAGTTCACAATGCAATACCAGTAATCACCAACAAGAATGGAGAAGAAATCATCGGCCATAATAAAATAATGCACACATTTAGAGATTACTATAAGTCTTTATATTCCACTGAGCCCAAAGAAGACAACACGCAATCTAATGCATTTCTGGATAATTCACAAATACCACAAATAGATGCTTTAAGTGCTGAGGAACTGGATAAACCTCTAACGCTAACATAATTACTAGACGCTATAAAGTCACTACAAAGTGGGAAATCATCAGGCCCTGATGGTTACCCCGTAGAGTTTTATAAGAAATTCTCCACTCAGCTAGCTCCACTCTTATTGGTAACATTTACAGAAGCTAAAGACCACCAAATACTACCTCAAACATTTCGACAAGCATTAATCGCCGTCTTTCCTAAACAAAATAAGGACTTGTTACAATGTGCATCATATAGACCAATTTCACTCCTGAATAATGATGTTAAGATACTCTCAAAAATCCTAGCTAGTAGGATGGAGAAAGTGCTGCCCTCGGTAATATCACAAGATCAAACTGGATTTATTAAAGGCCGACATCTATCTTCAAATCTCCGACGCTTGTTTAATGTTATATATTCACCAGCAAAATCAAACACCCCAGAGATATTACTATCATTAGACACAGAAAAGGCATTTGACATGATCGAATGGAATTACCTTTTCACTGCATTGGAGAAATTTGGGGGGCGGCACGGTGGCGCAGTGGGTAGCGCTGCTGCCTCGCAGTTGGGAGATCTGGGGACCCGGGTTCGATTCCCGGGTCCTCCCTGCATGGAGTTTGCATGTTCTCCCCGTGTCTGCGTGGGTGTCCTCCGGGGGCTCCGGTTTCCTCCCACAGTCCAAAGACATGCAGGTTAGGTGGATTGGCAATTCTAAATTGGCCCTAGTGTGTGCTTGGTGTGTGGGTGTGTTTGTGTGTGTCCTGCGGTGGGTTGGCACCCTGCCCAGGATTGTTTCCTGCCTTGTGCCCTGTGTTGGCTGGGATTGGCTCCAGCAGACCCCCGCGACCCTGTGTTTGGATTCAGCGGGTTGGAAAATGGATGGATGGATGGATGGAGAAATTTGGGTTTGGCCCGAATATTTGTGCTTGGATCAAACTACTGTATACCAGTCCAGAAGCTTCAGTTTGTATTAATAAAATTTGCTCAGACTATTTTAAACTAGAACGTGGTACCAGACAAGGATGTCCCTTGTCGCCACTGTTGTTTGCAATCGCTATTGAACCACTGGCGGTTCACTGCCGAAATTCTTATCAGATAAAGGGGATTGTCAGAGAAGGACTGGAACAGAAAATTTCTCTATATGCAGATGATATGGTCTTATATATATCGGACCCAGAAAACACTGTCCCTGCTGTTTTAACAGCACTAACAGAATTTCAAAAGATATCAGGTCTTAGAATTAATCTGAATAAAAGTATACTCTTTCCAGTGAACTCACAAGCATATATTAGATTAGACACCCTACCTTTTACCATAGCAGATCAGTTTAAATACCTAGGGGTAAATATCACAAGTAAACATAAAGCTCTTTATCAACAAAATTTTGGTGTCTGTATGGAAAAAATTAAGCAAGACTTGCATAGATGGTCAACCTTTCATCTCACTCTAGCCGGAAGAATTAACATTGTTAAGATAAATATCCTTCCTAAACTTCTCTTTTTATTTCAAAACATTTCAATATATATCAATAAATCGTTTTTTAAACAGTTAGATTCAATAATAACCTCATTCATTTGGAACTCAAAACACTCACGTATCCGAAGAGCAACCCTACAAAGACCTCAGGCAGAAGGTGGCATGGCTTTACCTAATTTTCAGTTTTATTACTGGGCAGCAAACATACAAGCCATAAAAACCTGGACACAAATAAATGCACATACACAGGCTTGGTCTGCAATAGAAGTAAAATCCTGTAGTACTTCTTTATATTCCCTGCTCTGCTCTCCAATAAATGGAAGTTATCGCAAATATACTAATAACCCAATTGTGCTTTACTCACTCAGAATATGGAACCAAATTAGGAAGCATTTTAAGATGGAAAATCTTTTATCAGTGGCACCTCTGCAAGGGAACCACCTCTTTCAACCTTCGCAAGTATATCCAGTTTAATACCTGGAAAAGTTTTGGGATTAAAATGCTCAGAGATCTTTATATAGACAACATATTTACATCTTTTGAACAATTACGTTCAAAATTTAACCTCCCAGCTACACATTTCTTTTACTATCTTCAAATTAGAAATTTTGTTAAACAGAAATTGCCCAATTTCCCCCACCTTGCACCCTCCACAATGCTGGAAAAAATACTGCTCAATTCCGAGGAAACAAACACTATTTCCGCAATATATAAAATCTTATTAGAGTCCCTACCTTTCAAAGATCCAAGAGGACATTGGGAAGAAGATCTCTTAATCAATATATCAGAAAAGGAGTGGAAGGTAGCAAAGCAGAGAATTCACTCGAGTTCTATATGCGCAAAGCATAGAATTATTCAACTAAAAATTATATATCGAGCTCATCTGTCTCGCTTAAAACTGTCCAAAATGTTTCCAGGCCAGGATCCAACCTGCGAGCGCTGCAACCAAGCTCCTGCCTCACTGGGTCACATGTTCTGGGCCTGCACCAAACTAACATCATTTTGGACAAAAATTTTTAAGTGCCTCTCAGACAGCCTTAGTATCACAATCCCTCCTAACCCACTAACAGCTGTGTTTGGTGTCCTTCCAGATGGACTTGAATTGGAGAAGGACAAACAAACGGTGATTGCATTCACTACACTCTTGGCACGCAGACTTATTTTGTTAAATTGGAAGAATCCTAATTCTCCTCTTATAAGTCAGTGGGAAACCGATGTTTTATATTATTTGAAATTGGAAAAAATCTAATTTTCAGTTAGAGGATCTGTACAAAATTTTTTCAAAACATGGCAGGATTTAATCAATATTATTTTAGAATAAGAGAAATAACTATTATTGCATTTAACTCCCTTCTCCATCTCTTATTTATATAGATATTTACTTCTCCCCTTCTTTTGTCTAATGTTGCCTTATTAAAAAGCTTAAAGAAATTTTCCTTTAGCTAAGCTCTCCTTCTCAGGGGTGGGGTTTGATTTGTTTTCAAATTTGTTGGGTTATAAATTGATCTGTTTGTATGGAATGATTACAATGAAAATGAATAAAATAAAAATATTAAAGTTTATAATTGAAAGCTGCTTGAATTTGTACTGAAGATATATACAAAATGTTTTTTGTCTAATTATTTGTGGGTTTGTTTCCCAACCATTTAGAACAATCTTAATCTATACAAAGGAAAGGAAACAGCACAGAGGCAGTTTTGTTTGAGCGTTTATTTTGTATTAATATCTACTTTATTTATTTGGATCTGACCAAAGAATTTACTTTGTGTTCTCCTGTAAAACGTGAAAGCTTTAAGATTTTAATTTTAGATTTAAGATTTTAGAATTAAGATTTTATTTTATTTATTTGGAGTTGTCCAACAAATTTAGTGTGTTCTCCTGTAAAACCTGAAAGTTTTTGAATGGTTAGAAATTAGACTTTTTGTTTTGTATTACCTATTTTATTCATTTGGGATTGACCAAAGAATTTAGTTGTGCATTTTGTTTGTGTTGTCCTGTAACATTTGAAGTTTTTACTGGTCAGAATTAAGATTTTATTTTATTATATAAACCAATTCTATTTATTTGAAATACAGTTGTATAACGTTCTACAATACAGTACATTTGTCATGTTCAATTTCTGACAGAAATTAAATATGTAAACCAAAATTAACCTTATATCTCCACATCTCACTTAGAAGCTTGACAGAAATAGTGATTTGATTTATATCGTGATATATATCGATATCAACTGCTATGAAAAAAAATATCATGATAAAAAATTTTTTTCATATTGCCCAGCCCTAACCACAACTCATCCAACCAGTCTGTGGCTCAGAGAGTTTGTCTTAAAGTTTAGGAGCAGCACTGTGTGTGCAAGTGTTCAGAACTAATAAGGGCCCAACCTGACAAACAATGTATATAATACAGCTACAAGGAATAAGGAACTTGGGTGTTTTGAAACTTGTTCAACTGTCTGATGTCTTGTGTTTTATGTACTACAACAGAATGGTAAAAGAAAAAAAGGACAAAATTTGCAGCTAAACTCGCCATACTTGTAAAGCCTTTGTGCAACGCCGGTGTGGCACCACGGTCCGGCACCACATTAATATGTAACAATTGTCATGTGTGGGCAGTGTAATTGTCAGTTTGTCCATTCTCTATTAATGCACAAGGACAAAAAAAACTGCAGAAGTATTGGGAATCAAGGTATTACCTGACAAGGAGCACCTGACTCGGAAGGCCATTAGAATCTAACAGGGGAGGTGCTGACCATATAAAAAGGGTGGCAATGCAGTGACAAAGGAGGAAGAAAGTAAAAAGTCAAGAACAGTGCCAGAGGAACACTGCAAAATTGCTGGGAAAACAAAGACCTCTACAGGTGAAATCAGGTAATCCCAGGTTCATGCATGGACGACAAAGAGACCTAAAGGATTTTTTCTGCTTTTTGTTTTACATTGGAGAGGGCCTGAAAAGCCTGTATAAAGAAGTTCCCTATATCGAGGTATGGCTTGGCGTAACCCTAACAATATCGAACATTAAAAAAAAAAAAAATGTGATCCTATTGATGGACATTCAATGAACTTTTCCTTTCATTTACTATAACTGTTGTTTGTATATCTTTGTTTTTTGGTGGAGTGACTTATTTTATGATCCATCAGTGTAAGGGGGTGCACTGTAGGGTGGGTTTTGAATAAAAAACAAAATTTACAATCATACCTTTATTATAGTTACAGTATCACCTTGTATCAGTTGGTGCGCTCTGGACTTGTTGTGGTGTTAGTAAGAAGGAGTGCTGGTCACTCGCACTCCGGATTATTTGGTTATTTTTTCTCTTTAGATGCTGCTACAGGGATCAGCAGCACATTTTATAAATGTGCTATCTTGGGGCAAGGAAAGTTTCCCAAGGAGCGGTACAGCTGGCTGTCAGAAAAAGAGGCAAGCTTGTGATACCTCAAAAATGTAATACTGTGCTGCAAAGTTATTATGGAGTTGTCCAATTTGTCACACCCGGCAACTTCTACTCATTTAATCTGACATCTTCCGGCAATGTTATCCATAGTCATAAAGTCTGACATCCATTTCCAACTAGAGGTTGTGTACAAATAAACCTGAAGAGGAGTTGACAGACACCATACTCTCTGCATTACTCAACGCTGTATCATCAAGCCTTATGAAGCTGCTGGATTTTACACTTTCTCAGGTCTGTAATAAAGCAAATGCTGCATTGCACAAGAGATGGATCATTATTATAATTTTTGTACTATTTTATTTTGCTTTTAATAACACTCAAAAAATAATAGCATTCACTACTGGCAGTGTGGCACAGAGGCACTAGGACTTGAATCCTGTGGAACTCAACATAAATGTTGCTGGGCAAGACCTTTTCACCTCACGTGCATGGGAATGGGCAACAAGACTTGAGATTGTGGAACAAATGCGGAATGAAAAACTGCCTATAAAACAAACATGTCACTTTGAATAGAAACAGAAACCACTTCTTGTTTACATAATAAAAAATCCAGTCATAATGGCGTCGTTATTACGATGACAGTTCTGTGTGCCACTTATTTAAAACACATTGAGAAAATTTAGACTGGCTAATGTGCAAAAGGTAATCAAAAACCAACCAGTACAGAACGGTAAAAATGATGGGGAAGTCAGACATTTGGAAACTAGATTTAGATTCACATTGACAGGAGCCGTGACAAATGTGGCAAATGTTAGAAGTATGCTTTGGGTTTGTTCTGAGGTAGACTGGCACCCACTACTGAAATGGACACAAATCAAGTACCTGATTTCACCCCACCCAAACCAAAGAGAAGCAAGATGTGTGCCTTGCTAAATATTAAGCAAGAAACAGAGGAGTGCGTTGAACTGAAGGCCGAGACATCCATCCCTATGATTTTATAGTTGATACTTGCTCCATATTTAAATGACATATTTGTAAAATATGGTAGATTTTTTTATTAAACTATAAAACTCTCTGTTAAAATAATTTAAATTACAATTAATAGTTATGTATTTTGGAATGTGGGTTGAGCACTACACCACAAATGACAACACTACCAGCTTAGTCCCCACCAGTTTGACTCTGAGCAAATTACAACAGCATGTCCATATTCCATCCATCCATCCATTATTCAACCCGCTATATCCTAACTACAGGGTCAGGGGGGTCTGCTGGAGCCAAGCCCAGCCATCACAGGGCGCCAGGCAGGAAACAAATGCTAGGCAGGGCACCAGCCCACCACAGCATGTCCGAATTTTCACAGTAAAATAAAAAATGTAAGGAGAAAAAATTTTCTGTAAGGAAATGTAAAATTTAAAATTTCCTTTGAAGACGAGTATCTCTCCCTATCTCTCTCTGTATGTCTGTCTGTCTGGCTATCAATCTAAAGTTCTTCAGACTATGCCTGTCTGTTTAACTAAGACATTCTGTAACATTTGTACTTGTAACAGTTACTAAGGAAATGATAAGATAAATAGCAATTAATGCTTTATTTTGTTCTTTATAATAATTTACATATAAGAAGTCCTATTCAATGAACCAGATTATTTGCCAAAGTCTTTTAAACTGTTTAACTATTTTGGGACCTTTAGATAATATTAAGACAAAGGTGTGTTAAAAGAATATACCATTTATCTATGTGCTGATTGGTGTAAACTGAAATTCTCCTTGATTATGTTAAGTAAATTAACCTAACTTATCTAAGACACTGCTTTAATAGTTTAGTCAGTCTGGTCATACTGAACTGATTAGTGCGTGTTTCTGCCTTCCTTGCCAGTTATAATTAAGGATGTCCATCATGGAGACCTTTGATAACGATGACTCATGAGTACTTTTTATTTAACTTATGAATCTTCAATGACAAATATGGAGATAATTGTATAAATTGCTTTCAGTAGGAGCATCAGATAAATAAACCCATTCATCCATCCATTTCCATAGCCTGCTTTCTCCATTGCAGGTTTATAAGAAGTTATGTCTATGACACCAAGGCAGGAGCTGGAAAAACATGTCACAATGGTACTGACAAATCCTGCGCCTTTTATCCCCTTACCTCAAATATTTAATTGGTCGTTGTTAAGCCAGCGCAGAGAATGTCAAGCTGCTTCGACTGCGGCTGTCTGTGCACTTCCATGAAATAGCAGGTTTGAGAGTGTTGTGTTATGCTTTCTAGCCTTGCTTCTAGCGTCTACATGAGAGATGTCAGAAGTGTGTTACAGTGGGGATGTCTGTGAAGGGACACATGCATTAAACAGTAATTCTGGTTACCAGCGATGCCAGCCACTGGACTTCTTAATGTGCCACATAGACAATCACTGGTTAAGTTTAGAGTAGATAATTAAGCTAAAAGGAATCAATCAGCAATCAATCTTTATATATGCAGCCTTCACAAAGCACTTTACAAAGCAAATGAGTAGATTCAAAGGAACAAGATACAACCCAATATTATTCAATAAAAGATAAATTACAATGAAGATGAAAAATCTGTGTATAAAATGGGGCAGGACTGACAGTACAATATGAAATGACAAAAAGCAGGATCAGGAGTAGTACAGCTGGCACCAAAGAGAAAACTGGGAAACATTGACAGGAATTCATGTACAGGCTGCAACAAGCTGGGAATTAAGCCGAGGTCACCCAAAGTGTTACACAATGCTAACCTCTGTGTTGCCACAGATAAGTTACAGACCCATGATCATTCTTCATTCCTTGCATGTACAGTTCACTATTTGCCCTCATCAACTGACAGCACACGGGCACAGTGGCCTGTGCATTTGTCTGAGACAGCATTGATAAACTGTGTGATGCTGGAATGCAGCGTTCGATACTCTGCAACCAGCAACATTCATTATCCTGAATCCGAGACACCGGGATGAGACGATAAAAAGTAATACTGCATTTTCACCACCTCTGTGTCATTCTTACAAATGACAGGAAATTGGGCTTCTGCTGTAATCTTTCAATCCTCCAATACTAAACCTTCAAAATAAGACTTGGGTCTGATAAAGCCTTATACTGCTGCGCAAGAAGACAGGCGGGAAAACATTCTAACAAGTAATAAGAAGTCTAACATCTAATGAAGCTGGCCTCCCGCTACTGCACCATGAAACCTTCTGTAAAGAAAGCGGATTGTTCAGGTCTCCATTACACACTGGGTGCAGGTATCTATCCTGGCAGTGTTTGATACCGTGATATAAAACACAATGTTTTCCATTTAATTTCTGTGTCTGAGAACATAGCCTGCATCTGCTTGACAAATAAAAAAAAAAAAAGCATAAATAACTGAAAGGTGTTCTGATCTTGCAGTTCCCCTGTGGGTAAAACCATCTGCTAAATATATTAATTTTAATAATTTCTAGGTCAGCACAGTGCTTAATGCTGCTGAAGCACAGCTCCTGGGTTCAAATCTTGGCTCAAAACTCAGTATGGAGTTTGCACACTCTCCACACGTGTGTGTGGGACATCCTCCAGGTTATGCACCCCCCCCCCCACCACACCCCAAAGCTGTTCATTTGACTAACTGGAGACTATAAAATGTGAGGGTGTCCCGAGATGGAGTAGCACCTGGTGCCCAGAGGTGGTTCCTCCCTTGCATCTAGTTCAGCATGGACAGATTAAAGTCTCCCACCATTAGAATACTGGATTAAATGAATTGAAATATGAATGGATGAACAATTTGCAGTGAATTTATGCAAGGGGGAAAAACATTAGGAGGCTAAAGAATATTGTAATATTACCTTACATAGCATAAATCAGTTCAATTAAACTTGTATTAGTCCATTTTAGATTGCCTTAGTGGTTTACACAAAAAAAGAGAGAAGCAGAAACTATTCATTCAGAGGAACAGAAAACCATCTATGACATACCTGAAAGCAACTGAGGCAGGCTGTCCGGCCTTACTACACCTTTAAAAACACAACCTAGAAGGCCAATGGGACACCCTTGATGAATAGTCGGACTACACACTTCCGGAGGGGACTGTACACAATGGTGGTCAGAGGAATTATACTCCAAAAAGGAAAAAAGTAAAGATGGACAGCAATAAATTACTACAACACCAGGACTCCCACGATTGTCCTTAACAGTGAAATCCTACATATACATACTGTATAAATACCTCCTGAGGTATTGTACTACCAGGTCATGTAACATTGTCTAATTAGACATTAAAAAGTTGGCTGATATACGAGTACAGTAGCTGAAAACAGAGTCCAGAAAAATGGCACATCACTAGTTATGTTCAACATTCTTCATATACCTGCAACTGATTTTATATTTTTTTATAAATTTTTAGAATTTTGACTGTTATACCTGCCTCGCACTCTCCATCTTGCACTTTTAACTTGAACTGTGTTTTTATCACTCTTTAATTAATATTGTTTTTATCAGTATGCTGCTGCTGGAGTATGTGAATTACCCCTTGGGGATTAATAAAGTATCTATGTAACTGGACCTTTACTCATTGGAATGTACATTAGTCATATAGATTGAAGGAATCGGGAAAAAATGTATGCTGCCTACAATTATGTATTATGGTTTTCCCCCCAAATCACAGAGTTGTGATTGATAGGTTAACTGCGGACTCTAAGCTGGGTGTGCACTTAAGTGTTTCCTGTGATGATGTACTGCTATCGTTAAAATGGCCCCAGTTAGGTTTCAGAAAGACCGGAAGACAGAGCCAAAAATCAGAGTGTAATGTGAGCAAAAGTCCTGTCTCTAGAAAAAAATAGCCAACAAAAGCAAAAAGGCCAAAACGTTAGACAAAATTTGTAGTAAAAAGGACTATTGCGAAAATTTCACAAATTCGACAAGTTTAGCGTTTGGAAAACTTGGATGATAACAGCTTTGAGCTGTCATGATAAGCAAATGCCTGATGATGATGTTGTAATGAGACTCACATGGAGATCATGTGATCGTAGCACTGTTCTGCTGCCAAGAAACAAGACGTACCCAATTAAACCTTGAGTTAAACTGCGGCAAAACATGGAAGTGAAAGAATGTCAGTTAAATCAACAATATTATTCTTAATTTAAAATGAAACATGCAAAAAACTGCAGAACATATGTGAAACCCTTGGGCAACAGTTCACTGGTGTAAAAATCATAACAGATGGACTGGCACACTGTTAAGGGCGGGTTCCTGCTTTGTACTTGATGCTCCTGGATAGGCTCTGGTTCCCAGTGTCCACAAACTGGATTAAGTAGGTTTGATGATGCACAGACAGATGGAGGGAGGATTGGAGAATGCTTAAGGCAACCAAGAAATATTCAAAAATATGTGCATTGCATTCAAAACTGGACACACAGGTAATAAGAATATGAATTACATCTAAGGCGCAAATGTGCATACGATTGTCAAGATGAACTTTTGTAGTCTTATTAAAATGTTCCAACATACATCACATCTTCAGAAATCATTTGATGAGCAACTCTGGTACATAGCTTAGGGACAAATTCAAATTATAAGTACATCAAAATTCAGTACCGGACACGTCAAATTGCAGAAATACTGTAAATTTGAAAATCTGGGTGGTAACAGAAGTTTATTTGGAAAGGCATACCAAACTGAAAAATGTTAAAGGGTAACTCCCTTAATACCTTTTAGATTCATTTATCAAAGATCACCTTCATCCACCAGCAACTGCAAAATCTTGATGGGGAAATCGGCCACACATAAACTTATCAGAAAGAACTGACGTCCGATTTATTTACTTTTTGTAGAGAGTTTCAAAGGACTGATTTCCAAAAATGTCTTGAACTCATTAAAATTCTCCATCTAACCAGCCATCTTATTTAAAGAGCAGGAAGTTGGAGTCAATCCCTGTAGATTCAGACACAAGACAGGAGCTAACTGTGGATGTGAAGCCAGTCCACCACAGGACACAATCACACACACATATACTCCCACACGTACTTATTACTGGCCAAGTTAAAGTCAACATCTCAACATGTTTATCTTTGATGTGTGGGAGGAAACCCACACGGAGATGAAGAATGTGCCAAATTCACACAGGCTGCAGTGCAAACCACCTGCTAGGGCAGATGCACACAAAGATGGCATGAAATGGGAATGACCAATAGGACCTGTCAGCTGTGAGGCCTAGTACTAACCATTCTGCAACCTATACATTCATTAAATCTATTAAAATGAATGGCAATGTAGTAGTAGCAGCAGCAATAGGCATGATTCAATGCTTTACTGCAGTAGCTTGGGCTAAAAGTGACAAGTAAGTCTCACCGTACAGCATTTGAACCAAGCAGCAAACTGATAGGAGCTCAGAAAAATGGTCAGAATCATTTCTGATCAGCTCCCCTTGCAGTGTTTAGATTAGAGATTAACCAAGACTAACTTTTGAAACTACTAAATGCCATAAGTACAAGTGTTTAATTATACATAGAAGCAACTGCGATTTGCTAAGGCCACTTCTATTAGGAATGCCAAATCACCATGGTAATTTAAATATTGCTCTCCTAAAAGAAAAAAAAAAAGGATGCAGTATATCAAATAATAACAAAAATTCAACCAGGCCACTATCAGATTCTAATCTACAGTATAGTACATAACAACCCTAGGTGCAAAATTTGGCAGCATATTGTATACAAGTTGGCGTTTCTGTAATAATAAATCAGATGGTTTAAATTGCATTCTTTTGACAGTACTTTCAAGTTAAAGTTGAAATGTTTCACATTTATTAGTATTTGCAGAGATGTTCCTAACTATATTTCAAAATATTTAGGCCGTTTAACTTTTAATTCTCAAACTTAGTTACTCTTGTTCAAGGCCATTGGGACCTAAGACCTACCCTGGCCGCATTAAGCAGAAGACAGGTTTGGTGCTGGTCTATGACAAGGCCAATTCCCAAAAGGTCAACTAAAAATCCCCAATTACCTTGATGTGCACACCTTTGACATGAAGGTGGAAAACCAGAGTCCCCTTAGAAAAACCTGTTGGGTGAAAATGCAAACTCCACACAGGGACCAATCAGGCATGCAGCTCAAAACACAAGGCATGTTTTGGTTTAGTCTGCAAACCATGAGGAAACTTCTGCATACAATTTTAAGTTCAGCAGGAATGCGAAAACAGAATAATTTTAATCTCAATAAATACAAAATACAAACTGCACATGTGATGAAGACCATGGAGAGGCTGCTGCTTCACCACCTTAGGCCACAGGTTCAACACGCCCTTGACCCTCTGCAGTTTGCATATCAGGAGAAGGTGGGAGCGGAGGATGCCATCATCTATATGCTACACCGATCCCTCTCCCACTTGGACAGAGGCAGTGGTGCTGTAAGAATTATGTTTCTAGACTTCTCTAGCGCCTTCAACACAATCCAACCTCTGCTCCTTAGGGACAAGCTGACAGAGATGGGATTAGACTCATACCTAGTGGCATGGATCGTGGACTATCTTAAAGACAGACCTCAGTATGTGCATCTTGGAAACTGCACGTCTGACATTGTGGTCAGCAACACAGGAGCGCCACAAGGGGACTGTACTTTCTCCGGTCCTGTTCAGCCTATATACATCGGACTTCCAATACAACTCGGTGTCCTGCCATGTGCAAAAGTTCGCTGATGACACTGCTATCGTGGGCTGCATCAGGAATGGGCTGGAGGATGAGTATAGGGACCTAATCAATGACTTTGTTAAATGGTGCGACTCAAACCACCTACAACTGAACACCAGCAAAACCAAGGAGCTGGTGGTGGATTTTAGGAGGCCTAGACCCCTCAAAGACCCCGTGATCATCAAAGGTGACTGTGTACAGATGGTGCAGACCTATAAATATCTGGGATTGCAGCTGGATGATAAATTAGACTGGACTGCCAATACTGATGCGCTGTGCAAGAAAGGACAGAGCCGACTATACTTCCTTAGAAGGCTGGCGTCCTTCAACATCTGCAATAAGATGCTGCAGATGTTCTATCAGACAGTTGTGGCGAGCGCCCTCTTCTACGCAGTGCTGGGGAGGCAGCATTAAGAGGAAAGACGCCTCACGCCTGGACAAACTGGTGAGGAAGGCAGGCTCTATTGTTGGCATGGAGCTGGACAGTTTAACATCTGTGGCAGAGCGAAGGGCGCTCAGCAGGCTCCTATCAGTTACAGAGAATCCACTGCATCCACTAAATAGTATCATCTCCAGACAGAAGAGATGCTGTCACTGTCCTGCTCCACTGACAGACTGAGAAGATCGTTCCTCCCCCAAACTATGCGACTCTTCAATTCCACCCGGGGGGGGGGTAAACGTTAACATTTAACATTATACAAAGTTATTGTCTGTTTTTCACCTGCATTATTATCTTTCTTTAATTTAATATTATTTATTGTATCAGTATGCTGCTGCTGGAGAATGTGAATTTCCCATTGGGATTAATAAAGTATCTATCTATCTATCTATCTATCTAATCACTTCTACTTCATAGCGCTACAGTCCTGTTTTCAAACCCTGGCCTAGTGAATGTCTGTGTGTAGCACTCCCTAGGTCTGTGTGTATTTTGTCTAAGATATCTGTTTCTGCCAACATTTCCAATGGCAAGCCTGTTCTAACAGTATGCCTGTGTGAGGGAGGATGCACTTCAAAGGACTCTGTCCATAGTTGTCCTGTGCAGTTGGATTATGCAGGTTTAGACAATAGATTTTTAACAGAAATGTACAATAGAAAACAGTACATTTTAGCATAGTACAAAGAAACACAGGATGCAATCAGTACATCAAGGTTCCGATTGAAATACTGTACATGGAGTAAAAGTCTCACTCTGTACCAGAACGAGACATGTATCACATTGCTAAACACTTTAAATTGCCTTTGGACAAAAGTCTGACACTTGGATCAAAATCCTTGGGGCTCATTCACTTACAGAACTATACCTTGTGTAGCAACAAATGTGAACTATTGAATCAGAATTAAATTAATTAGGGACAACCCCTACAATTGACAATTTAAATTAATACCTTGCCTGAGCATTTCTTGCAAAGTCAGAGAAGGTATGGCAGGAAGAGCAGGCAATGGTTATTTAAAGGAGCTTGTTGTATTATCTAATCAATAATTTATTCAGCCCAGCCCTAAAAGTAATAACGTGTGAAATATTAAACAACCGGATGTCAACGGATGCAGGAAATGTTTTCCTCTGTAGGCTTTCTTTCTCAAATTGTTAGCAATTATTTAACAAAAGCAGAGTGAATTGTACTGTAATTATAATTAAAGTCAGACATAATAAAAATGCAAATGACATCCTGTTGAGGCAAATAAACATGTTTTAAATAATGCTTTTAACATTAAAATTGATTTTATACTTTTGAATTTTATTATTATGTTAGGATTTTTAATCCATACTGCCTGCCATGTAACCTGAATGGTGTTCAGTTGTGCTTCATAATAAAGGGAAGCCCAGACATGAAAGATTTCTGTGCCAAACTCCTTGCTATCAGTTGCCCTCTCCAACCTAGAGAATCCTGCCATTATTTTTCTGACATCTCTTTTAATAATAGCAGTCATATACAGGGACCAGCCAAAGTCTGTTCAGGTTTGGCAAATATTTTTAAAGATATTTTCAAATTTGGTCAGTCCTTTGTTTTGGAAAAACTGATCCAGGCCTATTTAGTGCTTTGGTACAAGAGTGAGTTTTGGTTTTAGGGTGTAAGGTGAAATTCACTGAATTATTTTAACAGGAACATTTAAAAATATATCTCACTGATAACACCTATCCATATTTATTATTATTAGGTCATGGATTTTAGTGCAGGAGTCAACCATTTTATTTAAACACCCCATACATTATAGCACAATAAATTGGAATGGTTACACTCATCCTCAAGACAAAAACTGAAATGAAAGGCTAACATTTTGACTTTCCCCTCAAATCATAGTGGGGGATAAGAAATAAAGATAAATAAAATAAATAAGCACAAAATGTATGGTAGAGTTTTGCTAGTGGTTATGAAAAGAAGATACCCAAATGAGGCAAAGCTGAGTTGTGGGAAAAAACACCACAAGAGTTCCACGTGTTTAACCCGAAAAGAATAGGCAGATAAACTATGTAAACAGACCAGAAAATGGGAAGCAAAAACATTTACCAGAGGACACAGAAAAGGTCAACAACCAGGAGATCAAACCAAAAGATATCTTGGTCTAAAATGGGCCATGATTAAAACCATAAAAGATATAGAGTGAGAGAACCAATGCCCAATATGAAAACAAGAGATCATTGTAAGAAGAACTAACTAAGATTAAAGCCCTTATCAACATAAGAGAACACAAACCAAACTACAAAATTTTCATTTTAGCAAACCAGAATCTTAGACAATGTAAACTAGTATTCCGCCACCTTATATAGCTGTGACTGTACAGAAAGCATAGGGTAGCAGCAGTTAAAGAAAGATGGAATCAAAAGATGGATTGTTATTATAATAACAAGCCAAGGTCATAACCATAAGGACGGGAATTAAATAAACAAGAGGTCAGGACATGAGCCAAAATCGTAGAACAAGAAACATAGCAAGAGAGTCCATAACTAGAATATTTCACGTAACCTAAGATAAAATACAATGAATCAAAATCATTGAACAAAAAGAATTTGTAACTACAGATATCTTGACAATAATAAGGCAACATTTTTCTTTTTGTTTATTTTGATTTACATACCATCGCTGTAAAGACATAACACGTTATGCTCAGTCTGGCCACCCTGCATCACAAACAGCAAACTATGGCAGTGACCATAACAAAACAAAATGGCACAGCAGAAAGACATCTCTCTGTTATATAAAAAAAATCCTGAGATGAGGGAAGACTTTTTGGAAGATTTTTTGAAGTCCCTCAAGATGAGACTTTGGCTATGAGATTTTTTCAAGTCATGCCCTCCTCTCAACCATATTCAACCACACACACAGTACTCTCACCTCTCATTCGTGTGAATGCTTTTGACAGACACAGC
Organism: Erpetoichthys calabaricus; assembly: GCF_900747795.2. Taxonomy (NCBI): domain Eukaryota; kingdom Metazoa; phylum Chordata; class Cladistia; order Polypteriformes; family Polypteridae; genus Erpetoichthys; species Erpetoichthys calabaricus. The sequence goes on from NC_041394.2 coordinate 293,946,334, forward strand.
TTCTGCTCTCTCTGATCTTACAAGTTTTAACGTTTTCCTCACTTTAAGTTCCCAATTAAAGAAGACGTATTATGTCCAAATATTATTGAAGAATTTCATCATGAAGGGTTATCAACAGAACAAATGAGTACCTGGGCAATCCTAGCACCGGGAAATGATGGAGTCAAATGAATTAACGCCAAAAATGTTGATCGGTTACACTGCAAATTAGTTAAATGCGTATCAATAGACTATACTGAAACAGTTGGTGCTGATCATGCAGAAGATGAAAACATCTACTTACAATATCCCAAAGAATATCTACAACCGTTAACACCGTCCGGTCTTCCTCCGCACGAATTACTGTACAAAGAAGGATGTATCCAAGAAAGGTAATGTAGTACATATTCCGCGGATAACACTAGACAACAAAGGAGATCTTGATATGCCATTCGTATTAAAACGTTAACAGTTTCCCATTCTAATAGCTTTTGCAAAGACAATTAACAAATCTCAGAGCCAAATATTTGAAAAAGTAATTTTATTTAATACAGAGAAAGAAACAAAATTCAATCACAGGCAGTTATACGTTGCGTTGTCACGATGAAAGTCCAAACACAGATTCAAAATTCAATGCAATATTGATGAAAATTGAATTAAAAAATAGTTTTTACCTAAGTTTTACAGAAGTTTAAAAAGTATTTGCATGTTAATTTCAAAGCCAAACAGAACAAAATCGTATTATGCAAGAAATAACTCTTAATGCAACATGAAACATAATTTAGTTTCAGATAATTACATTTTACTCTTTTTTAATATGGTTAATTACTCGCTGTAATGTAAAATAGTTCTGTTATCCATATGTCACCATTCCCATGAATAAAAACCTGTTTAAATTATACATCCGTATCCCCATACGCGAGTGACAGAACCACAAAGAGGCTAGCAGGTAGCGCAGGCACGGGGGTTGGCGAGTGAAATGAGCAAGAGGCAAAGCCCCATAGTATTTCAAAAATAAAATGCTTGGAATCATAAAAAAAAATCAATCTGATCAATTAATTCCTTGACCTCTAAAACCCAAGAATGATACCTTGACTATTTTAGAGGTCAAGGAACAGTCTGACAAAACATAAAACAAAGTCCGATCAAGAGAGTGACTTGCTTACATTACAATGCAACTTTCTGATGTTATGCATTTACCAACCACGGTCTTTGCTAGAAATAATTCACTACAAATATAATTTTCTGTAACCCAAAACAGTATCACAATACAATAGTAAAATTATACAAAATATTTATGCATTAACAAAAATGTAAAAATGAGCAACAATTCATTCACAAATTTTCAGAACACCACAGGTTTAGAACGGATCTCTGCAATTTAAGGTTGAAGTTTATTGTCATGTGTATGGACTAGAGAAGAGTGAAATTCTTACTTGCAGATCTGAACAACATTCAACATTTCATCACTCTCCACCACCACAATCAAACATGGATCTAATCTTGAAATATCTGGATGCTCCCACTCCCAGTTGATTTGTTTAAATAGTAACATCAAAATCCCAGAGGTACTCAAGCAGATTCCCATTCCATTCTCATTGTCTTGAGCAGACCTGAAAGTTACTTTAGCCAAATTATGACCTGGTTACAACGATGCATTAACATCACCACAGAGAAGTCCATTTATGCCAAAGACTGGAAAACGTAAACAGCAGAGACAGACATTTTGAATAGATTTGCAGTTTGGTATCCTAAAATTGTACTTCCACATATTTCAGTGAAAATGAAATGCATACGCCCACATAAACATGTAAAGGGATTGATTGTATTTTTATGCTATGGTGTTTAAGGCACAGTTTGCACAAACACATTTCTGCTTCTCCTCAAAAGTGCCTTTGTTTGGCATTTGCAGCACATGCATTATCAAGACCAACAGGTTTTGTCTCCTGTTTATTGTTACATGGAGTGAAAAATCCCCCACTTGTCAAAAAATGAAATTCACATGTTGCTTGTCAAGTGACGTACAGGTCTAGTAGAGCTTGGCAGGACTGTATGACCACAAAAGGTAATACTCCACTGGCTGGGGCTTCCCATTACTGCTTCGAGTGAGACACCAGCACTTACTGGCTCTACTTACTGCATCTTAAAGAGGATCTGGTCTTAAATGGTGCAGGGATGCTGGGCACACCTCCCTTGGGTGACCAGTATTCAACATGACAAATGATCACTCTATAAATACAAGGCCATATCTCTCTTTCAGGGTGCAAAAATACACATTCCTACATTTGCTACCAAAGCAGCTCACAATACTCTTTCTTGCTACACTTGATCAACTGTACCTGGTGTCAGTGTGAAATGAAGGTCTATTTCACAGTGCATTGTCAATCAATCTGTACATTTTCAGAATCCATTGATGGATAGTGCATTAAGTCATCCATTTTCAGAACATCGGCTTTCACTGATTAAGTTTTAAAGAAAGCTGAAGCCTGTCCCATGAGTATCAGATGCAACTGAAGAGATGATTTTTATAAAGTACGGAATACATTTGGTCATGTGTTTTGCAGTATATCTACAGGGAACAAATACTTCACAAAAAAATAAATATCTGTCCATCTACGTCTTTTCTAAACTTGCTAGTAGAATATGGTTTACAGCTTTTTTTGCAATGCTATTTTACTGTTTTTATTTGATGTAGTAGGAAAGCTGGGATTAGTGATGGAGGTGTGGGCCAGAAAGGAGCTTCTAGTACCTCACAGCATGCAAAGCACTTATCTACAACATTTGCTACTTCAGTTTTTTTTTTCTAATCCCAATGCACATAAGAGGTTTCTCATTGCTTGGGTTTATCATCCTGCAAAGGGTACAGTATAGCCTTATCACTGCAATACAAAAGGTGATAACCTTTCACTACTGAAGGAGCAGCTCTGCAGCACAAAGAAACTGAATGGCAAACGTGCCTGCAGCTAATGGGAAGATGGCTAGAGGGTGTCATAGGTCAAGAAGACTGAAAAAAATAAAAAAAATAACACTTAAACACAAAGTAAGATAACAAGATACAAACCTGAAACAAATGAGAAAGGGGCCTATCAAATAATACAGTTATTACAGCTGACTAGATTTTAAAATCTCAAACTTCCTAAAGAACAAAATGTTAAAGTTGGGCAACTTGTGTCTCATATGTGATATTCATATTGTGCTGTGGCATAGCAGTATCCGCTTCAGCCTTTACAGTACTTCCAAAACAATGAATTTGACTCCTGGGCCTGGTAATCATCAATGCTCCCTGCGTGGCTTTGTTCCCAGTTCTGGCACACAAAAGATAGATAGATAGATAGATAGATAGATAGATAGATAGATAGATAGATAGATAGATAGATAGATAGATAGATACTTTATTAATCCCAAAAGATATGCATGGCAAAACATTAAAATAAATAAATAAATACTAGCTGCCCTTAAAATCACATATTCTAGCAACATATGCCCAATATTATGTCAGGACTGCCAAATCACAGTCACTAACTTTATTAGAATCTGGCAACGCAATGTCTGCCTGGCTAATAAAGAAATCACATTGCATGTCTTACACAGTCAGATGAGTCAGGAAGGGGCGGAAAAAGGTATGAGCTGGATTTCCAAAGGCATACACACTATTAAATGAACGCCTCTTCTTGACAAGAAAGAACCTAATGTCATATGATTCTAACGATCTTAATGATTCTAGTTTCATCCTGCCATTTAATACCAATAAGTACAAGTCAGTTCAGTTTAGCTTATACTTGTATGCTGTTCTTGACTGAGTACAAGCTTAAAGAGCTGTTACAGATTTACTGATTCAATATGATTAATGGAGTAAAAAAAAACAACACTTACAAACCATGACTTCAGAAAGTATTAAGACCACTTCAGTTTTTCATATTTCCCATCTCTGCTAAATTCATTTCAATTCTCTTTTCCGAGTCTGGGTCTGACAGTCTTGGTGGAAACTGTCTGTCCCTTCACAGAATTCAATTTTCTCTTCATCAAGCCTCACTCAGTACCAAAGAATGACAAAACCAGAAAAAAAGTATTTTAGATGTTTTGCAACTTTATTTAAAAAAAACAAAAACTGCAATATCCCACTGACACAAGTATTCAGACCCTTTGCTATGGCACTTGAAATTTGTCTCAGATGCTACCCATTCAATTGATCATCATTGTGATGTTTCTATACCTTGTTTGCAGTTCATCCATCCATCCATTTTCCAACCCGCTGAATCCAAACACAGGGTCACGGGGGTCTGCTGGAGCCAATCCCAGCCAACACAGGGCACAAGGCAGGAACCAATCCTGGGCAGGGTGCCAACCCACCGCAGGAAACACACAAACACACTCACACACCAAGCACACACTAGGGCCAATGTAGAATCGCCAATCCACCTAACCTGCATGTCTTTGGACTGTGGGAGGAAACCGGAGCGCCCGGAGGAAACCCACGCAGACACGGGGAGAACATGCAAACTCCACGCAGGGAGGACCAGGGAAGCGAACCCAGGTCCCCAGATCTCCCAACTGCGAGGCAGCAGCGCTACCCACTGCGCCACCGTGCCGCCTTGTTTGCAGTTCATCTGTGGTGAATTCAATTCACTGGACATGATTAGGAAAGGTGCACACTTGTCTATAGAAGATCCAACATTTAACAACGTGTAACAGAGCAAAAACCAAGTCATGATGTTGAAGGATTTACTTGCAAAGCGTTGAGAGAGGATTGTGTCGATGGACAGATCTGGGGAAAGGCTACAAAAATCACTGTAGCATTGAAGGTTCCCAACGGCACAGTGGAAGAAGTTTGATACAACCAAACCACAACTCTTCCTAGAGCTGGCCACCAGGCCAAACTGAGCAAGAACCCAATGATTATTTTGGTTGACATCCACAGAACCCATATGTAGATGACAGAAACGTCCAGAAGGACAAACATCACTGCAACGCTGTACCTAGCTGGGATTAATGGACGAGTAGGCAGACAGAAGCCTTTCATTAGTAAATGGCACATGAAAGCCCATTAGGAGTTTGCAAAAAGGCCCTTAAAGAACTCTCAAGACGGTGAGAAACAAGATTTTCTGGCCTGAAGAAACCAAGATTACTGCTGTCTTTGGAGGAAACCAGTCACCATCACCAGTGCAATACTATTCCAACAGAGAAACCTGTTGGTGGTCTGCATCATGCTGTGGGGTTGTTTACTAGTGGCAGGGCCTGGGAGACTAGACAGTGTCAAGGGAAAGCTGAAGAGGGCAAAGTATAGCGATATTCTTAATGAAAACATTCTGTAGAATGGAGCTCAAACTGGAGCTCAAACTGGGCTAAAGGTTTGCCTTCCAACAGGACAATGACCCTAAGCACAAAGCAAAAACAACACAGGAGTGGTTTGAGGTCAACTCTGTGAATGTCCTTGAGTGGCCCAGCCATAGCCTGGACTTGAACCCAATCAAACATCTGCCTAGAGACCTGCCTAGAGACAGCTGTCCATTGATGATCTCCACCCACCCAGAAAGCAGAGAAGAAGAATAGTAGAAAATCTTCAAAAGCAGGTGTGCAAAGGTTTTCGCATAATACCCAAGAAGACGCCAGGCAGAAAACACTGCCAAAGGGGATTCAACTAAGTACTGAATAAAGGGGTCTGAATACCTGTGTCCACGGTATATTTCAGGTTTTTGTTTTTTTTCATAAATTTGCAAAAATTTAAAAAATCCTGTTTTTGTACTGTCATTTTGGGTTATTGAGTATTGCTTAATGTGGGCAAAAATTAATTAGTTTAAAAGATTTTAGTAAAAGGCTGCAACATAGTAAAATATGTAAAAAGTGAAGGGGTCTGATTACCTTTTGAATCCACTGTACAGTATATAAACACATACATTAAAGTTTTGATGTAGAATCATTCCAAATAAGCGGTATGCATCCACTCATCCATTTTCTCATTTTCTAATCCACTTATTGATTTCAGGAAGCCAATATCTGTCCCAGCATCACATAACATAAGTCATGTGCCAGCTCTGGACATGGTTCAGTCCAAAGACATGCAGGTTAGGTGGATTGGCGATTCTAAATTGGCCCTAGTGTGTGCTTGGTGTGTGGGTGTGTTTGTGTGTGTCCTGTGGTGGGTTAGCACCCTGCCCAGGATTGGTTCCCTGCCTTGGACCCTGTGCTGGCAGAGACTGGCTCCAGCAGACCCCCGTGACCCTGTGTTGGGATATAGTGGGTTGGATAATAACTACTGCAATCACTTTCTTGCTAACAGAATAACTTAACAAGCAGAGGTAATTATCAATCGGTATTGCAGGGCTATATCTACTTTACCCTAGGATGCCAGTATGAATGCCATGCTGAAGACACAGTACTTCACTAAAATGACTCTGGGATTGTCATGTCAATGGGCCAAGAGTCTGAGGGTCATAGTGGAAACTGTCTGTTCCTTCACAGAGAACAGATGATAAAGAGGGACAATAATTTGTGCTGAAATATTCCAGCTCTGAAAGAGGCTGCAGTCTCCTAGACCAAAATTAACCTCCTCAGGAGAATCAAGAGAGATAATTCCAGAGACAAAAACAACATGGCAGATATTACAAAATAAAATTTGAACAAACACAGCAGGTTTCATACTAAAGAGATAAAAAATATACAATAATATACATTGAAATTTCAGTTATACAAGCACCCAACCCAGTTTTGGCTTGTGCCTTTGGACAGTTGCTACAAGAATGGCTCAGACTCCTCAAGAAACTAAAAAGTAAGCTTAAAATCTGGATAGATAATTCAGTATTTTGAGTGACCTTTCATTTTGGGAAAGTGGAAGCAGAACGTGAACCTTAGCAGGGGGATCATCCCAGTGAGCACCGTTTAAGTGCAATTACTGCTACAGAGAGAATGATGGGGCTGCAGGAAAAATTGCACAAAAATGTAAAAAGAAGAACAGGCCGCACCATAGCTACAAAATGTGTAATATAATATTAATATAATATAATATAAAACAACAACAACATTTATTTATATAGCATGTTTTTCATACAAATGATGCAGCTCAAGTGCTTTACAAGAAGAAGAAACAAAAAAGAGAAAAATACAAAAATAAGATTAGGCAATATTAAATAACAAAGAATGAAGTAAGGTCCGATGGCCAGGAGGACAGAAAAAAAAAAAAAAAAAAAAAACTCCGGAGGGCTGGAGAAAAAAAAAAATCTGCAGGGGTTCCGAGGCCACGAGACCTCCCAGCCCCAGCTGGGCAAATATTACAAATGTACAAAAGAAGTTAATTTTCAGAGAGTGAGACATTTTTCATTTTCTTCCTCTTTATCTTTTCCCACTTCTATGTGTGGTCAATGCTCTTGAACAACCTTCTCCAAACATCCAGTCCTGTACCTCCTCATCACTCAACCCCCCTATTCCTTCTTTTACTTTATCCATCCACCTCCTCTTTGGCCTCCTTTGCTTTCTCTTCCCCTATACTCCCATTCCCATCACTCTTTTGCCCACATATTCACCATCTCTCCTCATCACATGCCCATACCACTTCAAACTACTTTCGTGTACTCTCTTGGGTAGTTCTCCCACTTTTGTTATACCTGTGACTGCCTCATTTTTTATTCTCTCCTTTTTTTGTAACTCCACACATCCATCTCAACATTCTCATTTCTGCCACATCTACTGTAACTTCTTCTGCTATGCTCCCTTTACTGCCCATGTCTCAGCTAAATACGATGTGACAAATATTTACCTCTGCCTTCTTATTGTTCTCATATTAATTTGCATAAGTATTTAACAGTGTTTGAAAACATTTATATACTCTATTTTTCAAAAAATGCATTTATATTATAGAACCTTCTGTGGGGAACAGCCCGGACACAGACGTGTGTGTGGTGAAACCATCATGTCTACCTGTTTATTTACAATATTTACAGTAATTTAAAGTGCACAATACCCAGTGCCGCAGCACCAATCACCCCTTCAGTCCTGGCCACACAACACAATGCCTTCACTGTCTATGGTCCGCCTCCACTCCTCTCCACCGAGCTTCGTCCACTTCCACCCGACTCTTGCCATTGAATGGAGGGAGGCGGCCCCTTTTATATACCCCCGGATGGGCTCCAGGTGCTTCCCGACACTCCCGTGTGGCGGAAGTGCCGGCTGCGCAACCGGAAGGACTCCGGGTGTCCCTGCTCCTCTTCCCCCCAGCACTTCCGGGTGTGACGGAAGTGCTGAGGTCCAGGGCTCCCAAGGCATTGGGGCGCCCCCTAGCGGTGACCACGGGCCCCTACAGGGTTGGGCTTCCAAGCCCTGTACCCGTGGCCCCCAATACAACCAGGGCGGTCGCCCCCTCATGTTCTGGAGGAGGCACAAGCCCTCCTCCGGTCTTCCTGGGCATCCCGGCCGGGCATGAACCCCAGCCAGGTAGCACACTTCCAATTCAGTAATTACAGTATATAGTCTCACTGCTGTTATAAGTAACTCACAAAAAGCAATGCACACATTTACTAAATGCCTTAAGACAAAAGGTTTTTTTGGTTGAGCATGTAAATCTGCAGCACTACTTTCACGTTATCATCACCAGTAAATTGTTGACCACTCTTGGGTGTAATGTAATTTTCTCTCTTGTTATTCTTCTGTCAGCGAGAACACTGGCCCTAGTGTGTCCCCACTTCTCATCTGTGATTGACAGTCGTCTTGCAGACCACACTTGCCTGTTTATGAACATCTGTATGCTCAGATTCACTGGGTAAAGCACATTGCTTATTCCGACTGATGTGAACTTCAGCTCCTTTTACGCCATCTGCTCACAATACTCTTCTGTTCCTCATAGGTGTAAACTGACAGATGTGCAGCTGTGCTCATGACTTGGTAGCAACTTTCACAGTGGTAGTAGCAGGGTACCAAGCCACCAGACTAAAATATTACAAAGTGTCAGCATGCTACCTCACAAAAATGGCTTGGAAACAAAAAACTTGTGGAAGATATTTGGTGAACCCTGGTATTTACAAGTTATGAAAAAAAAACAGAGGTGCCATGTCATATCTCTACATCTGCTTCACTGTGGTACTAAACACCAACAGCCAAAACAGATGTCCCCATTGGGTGCCCCAATGATTACTGTTTTACTTTGTTGCTTCCCTGATGGGGAATTTTACTAATCAAGAAGGGGAAACAGCATACAAAAATGAATATGAAGACATCCTAATATAACAAACTATTCAAAGCAAGGAAAACCGATACATCCACTGTGTGCTGCCTCTGTGAAAATAGATCTGTCACCTTGATATCTGTCATAATAAAAATTTGTGACACACGAAGCCAGCTTCCCATCTAACGTGCATATGGGGCCTTGAGAGGGAGATATGGGATGCCCCTTGCACATCTTGGTGATGCTAGATGGTGAAGAATATCAAACATTTGTCCAGATCCTCTCAATTGACTACAGCACCGTCTTTAACTCAATATTTCTCTCAACCTTTTGATAAAAGTGATTGACATGGCTATCATTCTATCCTTGTGTTTCTGACAGGAAGGTGATGAACCTGAAGGACTACATCTCTAAGTTGCTCACTCCACGTAGTCATGTCCTATCATTTTTACTTTATTTGGTGCACAAAATCAACTGCATTTCACATACAGATTCTATAATAATGGTGAAATTCACAGAAGACACCACTCTTTGTTTGTTATCAAAATTTGTAATGAGACGAGACTCTCAATCTGAAATTAATGTCAAGAAACCAAACAAACTGGTGGAGGACAACCATTGGTGTTTATTATCACATTTATAAATTAATAGCCAGAGTATGGAATACCTCCAGTTCTTGGGCACCAATTAATCTAATCTTGTCAGTTCACCCGTGGCAGTTCTTTGAAAGACACTTAAAGAAGTTTCCTAGGTCTCTGGAATGAACACAAATTTTGTAAAGGTTTGTTACTGGAAGTGTTTTCATATCAGTTTGTCATGATATTATCTCACCAAGACAGACCTTAGAGATAAAGTTCTGTACAATGCTTTTAAAATCAGTGGGCCCCACCTTGAGAATGCGGATTCACTCTATGGTCCAGACACATCGTCAGCGGCTGGGCTAGGATTCATCACTATCTTTTTCATTACTGTCCCTCACTATTTTCTTACTGTCACTCTTAAGTGTTCCTGCCACCATGATTTGTGAGGCCTTAATTTTGTTTAAATGACTTTTGGATTAGCAACCACATTTCTTCATTTTCCATATATGTCAGCAACTATTGTATGCGGTTTCTTGAATTCTATTGTTTCCCAGCTACACATCAATAACTTCCTTGCAGTCCACAAAGCTGCTGCAGACTTTAACTTTTGCTGACTCTGTGAGCTTCGCGTTTTAATATAATTTAAAGATACTATTACACACACAAAGTTACATTTTGTCTTTCATGCTGTGAAGTGAATTTATAAAATGCTTGAAGTGATCAGCCTACATTTCATAAAGTCGCACTTTACAGCCTGGCATTCAATGTACCAAGTGCTCTGGAGGTTTCAATTTAATTTTCTTGCCATCCTTTTCAAAGTTTAGTTGTGCTTCCTAGCACACAATTTATGTTACTTTTCACTAATTAATTGGGCCTAGGACTTTGACATTTCACTGCCCAGTTTCAGTAGTTAAGATACTGGATGGTAAGTACTGGACTGCTGGAGCACTGCTCACCTCCAAATCATTTTGTGACCCTAGGCAGGTCATGTAAAACAGACTGTGATATGACATATAAACAATGTTTAATGGCATGTAGTGTACATTGAAAAGCAAATGTACCATGTACAGTACAAAGAAGGTTGTATGTTCATTGTTTACATCTTCTCTCTGTGTCTTACAGGGTCTCTCTAGGCACTCCAGCATTCCTCTCTGATCCCAAACACATTTTTCAGATAATTTGGCCTAGTGCGAGTTCCTGATGTCGTGTGACCAGCTGTGTCATACATAAGGCTGAGGTCTTGTCCGGGAATTATTCCTGCCTGGCACCACAAGCAGCTGGGATATTCTCTGGTTTCCCACAACCCTCAACTGAATGAAGTGGGTTCAGTAAATGGATGGATGTTGCTTATAAAAAATGTACCGTCAACTCATCCATTTTCTCTGCTCACCTAGTCCTGTTCAAAGTTGTTGAGGTTTTGAAATCCACATTAAACTCAAAAACGGATCTTCTCTCCACGGAAGCTTACTTTGTATGGAGATATTCACCAGCCTTTTAAGTTTGCCAAGAGTTAAAACTTCTAAAAGATGAGACATGGAACAACATTTTTGGCCAGGACCCAGATAGCAGGCATTTTAGGCTGATGCCATCAGGTGATAGGATACACTGGTAAACATTACTCTGGTAATGGTGATTTAAGAATAAATATAACTTCTTTATAAAAAGAACTTGTCTTGTTGTCCCTCAGAGTTAAACACTCCAGAAATAGTTTCCTAATGGATGAACACTTGGGAATAAAGGTTAATGAAGCAGAAGTGTGAGATGTAGAGCATGGTGGCCCTGCATGTTAGGCAATAATTTAATATACTAAGATGGCACAGTGTGGCAAGGGCATAGCACTGCCATATCACAGCTCCTGGAGCAGGTTCACGTCTTAACTGTGACCTCTTTAGTGTTAAGCTTCCATATTCTCTTATTGAATCTCTGGTTTACTTCCACAGACACACTATAAGGCTGACTGGTGAGAGCCTGGGATGGGTGAGTGGGGATGCTTATTATGTGTGAAGTACGATGGACTGCCAACCTGTTTCTGTCTTGTAGGCTACATGTCCGCCAAAACCCTAACTAGAACAAAGCAGCTTTAACAAATGAATGAATACAACCCACCAAAATATTGTGGTGGCACAGTGACCAAGAAGATAGTAGTTCAGCCTCTCAAATCATTTGTTCCCTTTCACCTCTGACTTTACCAAATCACCCAAATGTTAGTATGTTCCATGCAGTGAACTGGGTCCACCAATATGGACTGATAACTGTGTCAAATGCTGCGACACTAGGAAGTGACTCCACCAAACCTGATAAGGGATATGTACATCAAAAATAAGGAATTATTTTTGAATATAGCATGTAAAAAGGCTCTATTATTAGCAGCCATGCCACATGCACTTCAGAACAGGTAATCCACCCAAAGCAAAGCCTGTTTGAGCCCGGCCAGTACTTGTAGGGGAGACCATCTAAGAAAAGCTTGCTGCTGGAAGAGGTGTAGGTGAGGCCAATAGGGGGATCTTTCCCCATGGTCCGAATGTGGATCCCAATGCCGCAGTGCAGTGACACTGTGATGTAAAAATGGAACCATACTTCAAAAGAGATGTAAAACTGAGGTCCTTACTGTCTGTGGTCATAAATGATCCCTGTGCATCTTTCATAAAGAGTTGTGTTTCCCAATGTCCTGGCTAAATTGCCCATCACAATCTGATCATTCTGGCCCCCCGTCACCCCAGGTCTTTAATTCGATAACTCTCTCTCTGACCCCTTCACCGCCTAATAAATAATGTATGGTGAGTACACTGGTCTAAAGTGGCTGCATTGATGGTGGTTCTCCCCTCTCTACGTAAAGTGCATTGAGTGTCTTCTTAAAGCGCTACATACAGTAAATGTAATGTCTTTTTCTTATTACAGTTTTTCTGATTCTAAAAAAAAAACTGTCAAAGGCCAATACTAACTTATGAAATCAATCACTCTTTTGGCAAAACTTTACACACTGTTCACCTAGTTAGACAAGATTTCCCCCTTGTTGCAAACTCTAAACACAGCATCATTCACAAAATACATTTCTCCTCATACATGCAGTTAACTTTGAACTGTAATGCAAAGTGAAAAACACAACTAGCACATGTTTGTCATCATTTAGACATAAAGACTCAAAATTGTTCACACAATTGTTTGCACCTTCTTTCTGTGTCTTAGAGGGTTCTCCCTTGGCACTCCATTATCTAATAGAGTAGCAGACAGATATTAGAGTGGTTCAGCAATAACCACCATTTTATAAATCTTCTCTTTCCACCATATTCCTCCTTACTAAATCCTATAAAAGACTTATTGGCGGTGAAACCCCAATGCCCAGCAAAATCTCCTTCAGGCAGTGGATTTGGCCAGTGGAGACACAGGTGTGGAGGCATGTCAGGGCTGAATTTGGCAAGCAGAGGACTCTTTCCCCTTTTGCCTCACAAAGAAGAATATTGCCTGTGATATAGATGAGACAAGGCAAAATGCTTATTCTTCCTTAGCACTGACTTGGCAATATTTTACTTTCATCTTATTTTTTTCTCTTTGTCCTTTAGCTTTCACAGTAACGCTTTCTGGAGTACATTTTGTAGTTATAAACAAAAAAACACTTTTAAACAATCCATTTTTCTTTACATTTATTGCAGTTGGTTTCCTACACTATAATTCAACATGTAATAAACATTTTTCACTAATACCATTAGCACGTTTGACTGGCATTGGTTTCAGTGGTTTTTTTTTAATATATATATCTATGTATATTTTTATGTAATAAATGTTCAGTAGTGTTTATATGTGGACCAGCTTTTTCTATGATATGAAAGCAGTGTTTGGTTTTGAGCAAAGATAAAGTGGTTTTGAGTCCATTGTTTCATTTCTCCAGAACTGTCAGAGGTTTGCTGAAGGCAGTGTAAAGATGTGCTTTTGTGTTTAGAGTTTTGAGAAAAAGGTGACAAGTTTTAGGAAATGTACCTTAGAAACTGTGAAATACTGTATTGTATGTATGTGAAATATAACCAAGAAGTGAGGAAAATAAGGGCCTCAAGACCTAACGGCTAAGAACAACAACACAAACATACATGCTGTTCACACGTATTACCAGGCTTATGTACAGCACATCTGCTCCACACTATTATATTGCATTATTTTTAGCCTCATCAATATAACTTTTATTCATAAAGCATCGAGTAATTCTGTTGTTAGGGCGCTCCACACAACAGGAGATACTTTTGTGCTCCTTGCCTGCCTGCACTAGCGCAACCTCAGGACTGATCCTTGCCCTCTTAGGCACCTAGATAATTACAGGTAGCCTCCTGCACCCTTTTAACGCTATCGCTAAGGCTTAATCCTGCACCATCCTGTCACTGTCCTTCGTGCTTATCTGCCGCTCTTTTTCAAAGCATTGAAGTGCCAACTGAGCTCACTACTCCCAGCTCTTTAATTAGCCCGGTTTGCCAAAGTGCCTTTAGCATTAGTCAATTCACATTGCTAATTAGGACATCACTGTAACTGAGGCGTCTCCCAACTTTCCACAAGCCTCCCCCAATTGGGATGCAAACAGACTGACCAGCACAGACATGTGCAGAGTAGCAGACTTTCCAAGCTGAATTACTGGGAAGCTTTTGACTGCTGGGCTGGAGAAGTAAGCTCCTCATATACAGATACCATACTGTATATTACCATAATGACAGACATAGCAGGCTATCAATCTGTACAATGTAAAGGATGCTGTATAAATTGCACATTTCTTACCCAGGCAATATTTCTCAAAAAACGCTAAATTTTCCTCTTGGTAGGTTTGTTCATAAATATATTGCTACATTTCATCGCCCCTTTCATTAATATATGTGTGGTTCTAAACATGCTGGGGTAGTTTTCACTTTTATACTTTAAAGCACTTGTTTTACTTCAGTATACAGGTGCTGGTCATAAAATTAGAATATCATGACAAAGTTGATTTATTTCAGTAATTCCATTCAAAAAGTGAAACTTGTATATTAGATTCATTCATTACACACAGACTGATGTATTTCAAATGTTTATTTCTTTTAATGTTGATGATTATAACTGACAACTAATGAAAGTCCCAAATTCAGTATCTCGGAAAATTAGAATATCAATTAAGACCAATGCAAAAAAAGGATTTTTAGAAATGTTGGCCAACTGAAAGGTATGAACATGAAAAGTATGAGCATGTACAGCACTCAATATTTAGTTGGGGCTCCTTTGGCCTGGATTACTGCAGCAATGCGGCGTGGCATGGAGTCGATCAGTCCGTGGCACTGCTCAGGTGTTATGAGAGCCCATGTTGCTCTGATAGTGGCCTTCAGCTCTTCTGAATTGTTGGGTCTGGCGTATTGCATCTTCCTCTTCACAATACCCCATAGATTTTCTATGGGGTTAAGGTCAGGCAAGTTTGCTGGCCAATCAAGAACAGGGATACCATGGTCCTTAAACCAGGTACTGGTAGCTTTGGCACTGTGTGCAGGTGCCAGGTCCTGTTGGAAAATGAAATCTGCATCTCCATAAAGTTCGTCAGCAGCAGGAAGCATGAAGTGCTCTAAAACTTCCTGGTAGACGGCTGCGTTGACCTTGGACCTCAGAAAACACAATGGACCAACACCAGCAGATGACATGGCACCCCAAACCATCACTGACTGTGGAAACTTTACACTGGACCTCACGCAACGTGGATTCTGTGCCTCTCCTCTCTTCCTCCAGACTCTGGGACCTTGATTTCCAAAGGAAATGCAAAATTTACTTTCATCAGAGAACATAACTTTGGACCACTCAGCAGCAGTCCAGTCCTTTTTGTCTTTAGCCCAGGCGAGACGCTTCTGACGCTGTCTCTTGTTCAAGAGTGGCTTGACACAAGGAATGCGACAGCTGAGACCCATGTCTTGCATACGTCTGTGCGTGGTGGTTCTTGAAGCACTGACTCCAGCTGCAGTCCACTCTTTGTGAATCTCCCCCACATTTTTGAATGGGTTTTGTTTGACAATCCTCTCCAGGGTGCGGTTATCCCTATTGCTTGTACACTTTTTTTCTACCACATCTTGTCCTTCCCTTCGCCTCTCTATTAATGTGCTTGGACACAGAGCTCTGTGAACAGCCAGCCTCTTTAGTAATGACCTTTTGTGTCTTGCCCTCCTTCTGCAAGGTGTCAATGGTTGTCTTTTGGACAACTGTCAAGTCAGCAGTCTTCCCCATGATTGTGTAGCCTACAGAACTAGACTGAGAGACCATTTAAAGGCTTTTGCAGGTGTTTTGAGTTACAGTAATCCCTCCTCCATCGCGGGGGTTGCGTTCCAGAGCCACCCGCGAAATAAGAAAATCTGTGAAGTAGAAACCATATGTTTATATGGTTATTTTTATATTGTCATGCTTGGGTCACAGATTTGCGCAGAAACACAGGAGGTTGTAGAGAGACAGGAACGTTATTCAAACACTGCAAACAAACATTTGTCTCTTTTTCAAAAGTTTAAACTGTGCTCCATGACAAGACAGAGATGACAGTTCCGTCTCACAATTAAAAGAATGCAAACATATCTTCCTCTTCAAAGGAGTCAGGAGCAGAGACTGTCATAAAGGCAGAGGAAAATCAATAGGGCTTTTTGGCTTTTAAGTATGCGAAGCACCGGCACAAAGCTGTTGAAGGCGGCAAAGACAGAGAGAGACAGAGAAAAACAAGCAAGCAAAAATCAATACGTGCCCTTCGAGCTTTTAAGTATGTCGAAGCACGGTGCAGCATGTCGTTTCAGGAAGCAGCTGCACAAAAGATAGCAACGTGAAGATAATCTTTCAGCATTTTTAGACTAGCGTCCATATCGTCTAGGTGTGTGAACAGCCCCCCTGCTCAATCCCCCTACGTCAGGATCAGAGAAAGTCAGCACAAGAGAAAGAGAAATGTAAGCTGGGTAGCTTCTCAGCCATCTGCCAATAGCGTCCCTTGTATGAAATCAACTGGGCAAACCAACTGAGGAAGCATGTACCAGAAATTAAAAGACCCATTGTCCTCAGAAACCCGCGAAGCAGCGAAAAATCCGCGATATATATTTAAATATGCTTACATATAAAATCCGCGATGGAGTGAAGCCGCGAAAGGTGAAGCGCGATATAGCGAGGGATTACTGATTATTAGCTGATTAGAGTGTGGCACCAGATGTCTTCAATATTGAACCTTTTCACAATATTCTAATTTTCCGAGATACTGAATTTCGGACTTTCATTAGTTGTCAGTTATAATCATCAACATTAAAAGAAATAAACATTTGAAATACATCAGTCTGTGTGTAATGAATGAATCTAATATACAAGTTTCACTTTTTGAATGGAATTACTGAAATAAATCAACTTTGTCATGATATTCTAATTTTATGACCAGCACCTGTAAACATCATCAAAAGGTTGTCACAATACAAATAAAGTTATTTTTGTCTGACAAGCAAGAAACAACAAATATACAGTATGTATGACTGTATACTGTTACCATACTCCTGGCACAGATTGTGATTCTTACCCCAATGAACACAAAATACAGATACAAAATAAAGAGCTAAATTTTACACCAGGCTTAACACCACACAAAAGACCAAACTAAAGAAACAAAAAGAACTTTCCACTGCTTTGTTTCCACACACCACATCACCTTACCTCTCACATTTTCTAGGAAGCTAAAATAATTGCTGTCTGCTCCTCCTTTCCTGATGGCATATTTCTCGGACACACTTTGACCACTTAAATCCCATCCTTAAGTCAATATTGTAAGTTTATGATATTGCAATATTAAGTCAACTTTGTAAGCCAGGGGTCAACCAAAAACTCCTGTGTGGCCACCTCTTAAAGGCTCTAAGGGGCACTACACCCGACATGCCAAATTACAGCCCATTACATTATACTACAGCAGTCAAGGCTAGAACCACACTTACCAGGACTAATAGGCAGCATGGCTACTGCCCACTAGCAATTACCCAGTCAGAATTCATACAAGGGGACTACACGTTTCATTGACCAGTCTTTCCTCATGTGTAAATATTAATCAATGACTGCACTCTGCCTGATAGTTTAGCAAAAATAACAATGTTTACAGTGCTTTAGCTAGATTCTATAATGTTGTTATATAAAGAGCAACTTCAGAGAACATTGTAAAACTATGAGAAAAAACATCGTGTCATGGCATACCCACCTCTGTCTGTAATGCTTATAATTCAAATACAGTTGTTGTGCAGAACTATGCCAATACTGAAGTCTGGGAAATCCACCAGTTCTGATGACATTACTCTGCTACTCAGTAATGACACAATGTTGTTATCTTGCATTACTTTGAATTATGTTAATGTTTACACTTGCTGGGATAGGACTGTGAACTAGCTTAAGCGGGTCCCGAAATTTAGACACCACTTGGCCACTGGCTCCCTCAAATGTTGCTTAAAATGTTGATTGATTTCATCCTGTCTTCATCAGTGATTTACCTTTGTTTTCCTTCATTCTCCACCCTTAGCTCTCAACCTTCTGCACTATCCTGATATCTTCCATGTTAGCTGAATGTCTTCAATCTACAGCCACATGTAGTCAGGTGATCTCCTTAATATTTCCAAATCTGGTACATTATACAGAGAAAAAAAATGGTGCAGCAGGTCTCAGCTAATACAGTATGTCATTTTTTAAAGTTAACAAATACAAATGCCAACGATGGCGGGGTAATGCTGATCCCATTATTAAATATCAAAGAATTCTTACAATCACCAATATTGGGTGTTGGAAACATCATTTGAAATTGGGAAGACTAAATGACAGAATTTTGCAAAGCAAGTAGTGACACACTATTAGTCAATACATATGTCAGCTTTCTATAAAAAATATGGAAAAAGGGCTTTAGAGCAGTTCAGTACAAAATAACCTGACAGAATAAAAAACACAACATTGCTTAAGGCTTAAGTACTTTATTAAGCATCAGTGTTATGTTAGCTATGGCTTTGGATCATACTGTTACAGTTTATTTTTGTAAGATTACATTTGAGCTCATTTCAGGTTTCATGAGACTAAACTTTAAGATAAGTGTATTATCTTTTTCATTTAAAAGCCTATAAAAAAAATGGCAGTTCAACCCATCTCAAAAGGTACCTGAAACAGCTTCAATTCAAACTGTGCAGCTAAGGAGTGCCCTCTCAGTGTCTCCTAAAGTTTGCCACATGTGCTTCAGCCATGGAAACATTCAGAGGCAGGCTGCTGTTGCTATATCACCTTGCCTGACCTCCATGCAGTTACAGTTGCTTTTCTCTTGCCCCAAATACTGTGGTGCCATCACAAAACAGACAGTGGGCCATGCAACTGTAGGTGAAAAGTGAGAGCAGGCTTAGGCTGATGCAGCAGCTTTGAGCGACTCCAATGCTTCAGATCTGCAGAGATTAAATTTCTTGCCTATCACTACCACTACGTTAGGCTCTGCCGACAAACTGGCTGCAGGGCAGTTTGAAACTATTCTTCTGGAGCTTGATCAGAAAATAATCTTTCATTATTTTTGCTATTGGTTTATTCTTCAAAGGTGCCAGTACTACTGGCATTTACTGTATGCGCTCTATCTTGGCTGTGCTCTTAAATCTTACAAAACATTTAATCTAACCTTTCTGAGAATCTTAAACGCAATCTTAGTTCAGTTGGCTCTCCTCCTTAACAGGTTGTGGCACAGGAGGCAGAGAGAGGATTTAGGAATAATTTTAGCCCAGCCGCAAGTAGAGACTGGACAAAATTTTCATTCTATAAAATGCTGCAGCATAAAGACATATGAACATTATGTGGAAATGTATTTTTTATTTTAAGGAATTTGTGTTTTTTTGATGACAAAATAGGCTAGTTGTTTATTTGAATATGCAATGGCCATCAGAGTCTAGAGCTTCACAAATTACTCGAAACCTCAGAGAAGGAAAAATGTCTACCAACCTATAAATAGCACTCCACTAGATACCAGACACAAGCTTTATAGTCTCTGGATGTATTTTCCTATTTTCACATACTGTACTGCTTACAAGAAGTATCTTATTTCCTCCTGATATAACGCAATCTATTCATATCATCTGTATATTACCCGATTTGCATCCTACAATTGGTTGATTGAATGATTAAAAAGTGCCATACTAAGGCTTGTGTGATGATCCTGCTTTATGCCGTCACCTCAATCACATCTATCACTAAGATATGCTTGAGACTGAAGAAGTGCAAGAATCTCAATCGTCAACCTAGAGTTTAGGATTCTCCTGTCACAATGAAATTCCTGCTGTATGCTGTGCAAAATTCAGGTCTAAAAAAAAACAAAAAATTGCTTATTTTAATCATTCAGTTACTAGAGCTATTTTAATAGTCAAGACTTTTATTAAATCAAACATAATGAGTGTCATTTAATTTAGGAGTGAAATACTATATTTATTACTGTCATGACTGGCTCAAACTACATGATTTTAGACCCAATGTTTCAATCACAGATAAACATTTGGTAACAAATTCCAATATCCGAGTCAAGCTGTGCACGCCTGTGCTCACCACCGATGTTCACCACCCACTGACATTCGTAAAGCATAAACAGTACAATGACACATCTGAGCCAGTGTTTGAGCTGTAGACGCTACACATTTTTCAAGTACGTGTGAAGTAATTCACACAAAATCTGCTATTGTGAACAGACCTACCACAGGCCGACGAGCAAAAGCCAATGGGAGTGGGGGGACAGAAAGCTGCTCTATGGACTTTATCATGGGAAAGCCACACAAATCAAAGCTGTCACTTTTTGCACGTTTTCACGAGACTTTGCAGTTGCAGAATTGAGTATTCCTTGTCAGGTGAACGATCTGGTAATTTGTGAACATCATCTGTGCTTGATTGATCATCATGAACAGACAACTGATCACAATGTGTAGTGCAAGCAATTCAGTTCCATGTTGTTGAAAGTTGTGTAGTGTGAGCCAAGCAATCACAGACATTATAAACATTTGTTAAGTCTTACAGTTTAACTAATACATTCACACGAAATTTAAGTCTTTCTTTGTTATGGTATTTTTTTAATATACATGACCATGTTAGTGGTGGCTCATATGAATGCTATTCTGACTGTCTCCAAACACCAGTCTGGGCATGCTAAGTATATAAGAGACATCATTTCGTGTAGGATAGTATAAAGAAGAAATGCTGGAATTTCATCTGCCATCAGTATAATTTCTTAGATCTATATTCTTCCAACATTAATAGTCTTTTGTAAAGACGGCACAAATATTATCTGATAGTTATTACTGAAACTTTTTAATAACTTTAGTACTTTTAGTGCCACGATTATTTTACCAAGAATCAATGCACAAAATTTCAAAAAGCTTTTGAAACCATTAAATCAACTTTGAAACTTCTCATTCACTAAGGATCTTAAATAAGCAACAGACCTGTCCATTTCCTTTAAAGTTGAGACCAATGCATTATCTATTGGGACTGGAGCAGTTTCATCCTAGTGATCTGTAGATTTACTTAAGGTAAAATACCCCTGCCTATTTATTTTTCAGAAAATTAACTTTCCCTGAAAGCAATTATCAAGTGGACAGTCTTAGAGGAATTAAGACAATGACTGGAAGGTAGAGTTTAACCTTTTGTGGCATTGAGTCATCAAGAATTTGGCCATGAAAAAGTCATTTCTCCTGCCTGTGCTCCAAATGGAAAAAAACAAAAGAATGTATCCAATTGTATCTCAAATGTTGCAAGTCATCTTGGATAAAGAATTCAGCCAAAAAAAATTACATTTACGTTTATTTATTTGGCCAATTAATTAATTAATTAATTAAAAATAATAATAATAATAATAAAGAACCAGAATATAACTGTCATTTATTAATAAAATGAGAAAGGGTACTTCCACAACACGCTAATGTTCTTTTAAAGCTATTAAAACTATCATTTCATTTTAAGAGTGCACCCTGCTTAGAATTCTTATGCTAATTTAACAGCCGTCTGTTTCATAAAATTCCAGAATGAGAAATTCCACACTAAATTCCAGCAGTCCTTATTTCATTAGAGAATGCCCTTAAACAAACACAACAAAACAATCCTCCTCCAGAGTATACGCCATAATATCTGATTTTTGGGCCTCTAGCTAACAAATTGTAATGGGCTGTTCAGAAATGAGTATGAGAAATGCAATCAACAAGAGCAAACTAGAAAGAAAATAACTAATAACATAGCTGAGAGTTGATCATTTATCAATTGCATTGAGTCATGCTATGGACAATCAAGACACTAGAGCCATACTTACTCTGGTTAACTAATAGCGTTCGCTAAAATTGCATTCAAGGTGTGATTAGTTTCATATCAGCTATACTATATTAACATTTACCACAAATAGTCCGAGTACAAACAAGTACACATTTGAAGTACTTTTAATAAACATCAATACAAATAAAAACTGATAAACAATAGTTCAATATGCTATTTTATTCTCAATATACAGTATTTTGATTTTTCATTGGGAGCACTGAGTTATTGGGTAAGAAAAGCGGCAAATGTTTCAGTCTGGCCAAAAATGTGTATAAAAACACCCAATATACTATAAAATGACATAAGCTCCCCACATTAATATCTTTTTATTGCTGAATTTAACTGATACTAACCTTGTACTTTAACATGTAGAACTGATATTGGAGAAGTAATTAGCACCCACTCAAACATTTGCAATATGTAACACAATCAGTATCAGTTTTAGTTTATAAATAAAACAACTAACGAAGAACATTAATTGTACTGTGTTGGTTATAAATTACTTAAATCCAACAAAAAAGACATTTTCCAAATAATCACAAAAATACTGCTGGAGTTAAATGATATTATTGTACTTGTGTGTCATTATTTTTATATTATTGCATTATTTACATTATTTTTATCAATACATTTATCTTCTATACCATTTACTATAGAGATGGTGATGGTGGCCACAAGCCGTTCAAGTCTGACCAGAGCACTCTAGTAAGAGATTCTAGCTCTACCTGGAAGATTCCCAGGTGTTCCTAAAGGAATTGTGACATTTAATTCTTTGAACAAAAAGTCCTTCAAAGAGGCTGAGGATGTCTCCACATGTCCAAAACAACTGAACCAGCTCTGCTCTAACCAGATGTGGAAGAACAGCAGCTTTATGCTGAGATCCTCCCAGCCAGCAGTGCTAGTGGCCACAGCACTATAGTCAATGCATGAAACCACTACCCAATCTCATGAGTCCTCTCTTGCCAAATAATCTGCACCTCAGGACCCACTGTTTTCTAGTTGAGAAGCTCAACTTAATGGAAATTGGCCGTGTCAGAAACGGCCAAATGGTGTACATCATAAAACGGCCAAATGGTGCACTTGAGATTTTACTTTTTGAAGCAAACTGGGTAATTTCATCCCCTAATACTACAGAGTCAACCTAAACATTGCCAAGTGGACAACCTCCAAAGCTCAACTCCATCTTTATAATCTATCAATCAAAATTACAACAAATATCAGTTGATTATACAAAATAACCTATACAGACAAGTTGAGCATAATATGGATTAAAATTGTAAAAATAAAAAATACAAGTTTGCCATCACCTAATACTTCATTAACTTTATATGCATATGGAAAACAATGGAAGAGCTTATTAAAAAATAACCTAAAAGATATTATGTACAAAATTAAACAAAAAACCGGAAAGATTTCTATGAAACAACGTTGATGGTCCCACACACTCTTTTCCATTGTGCTTAATTAGCTTGTAATTGTCAGCATTAGTAATCATTCATAAAACAAGAGCAACAAACAGGCAGAACACACTGAAGGCGCAGACAAGCAGTTAAAATCCATGAAACAACTGCCAACCAAAAAAAAAAAAAAAATTATGTCCATGGGTTTACAGACCAACGGCGCACTTAACAGTGTCATGGAAAATTTCAAATGATGACCCAGGAATGCAATGCTTCAGGCGTGTTTATTAGGCTGGTACAAAGGCATGAGAAAGGAGTAAATGTTTAGAACAACTGAGCACTTGTGTCAAAATGCAAACTGTGACTGACATGACAAGTTTATAGGGCCATTATTGTCACACATACAGAGCACAGTTAATTACATCCTTGCATGTGCTAATTAATATGCAAAACTATGTCATTCTCTGGATCCATGAATAACAAGTATAACTACCATAGTTTGTAGCATCCGTCTTGTAAAGAACAAAGTGAAGGACTTAACAATAAAGGGTAAGTCCGAACCCTGTGACTGTAACATAATATAATGTAACATTCGCCAACCTACTCAATTGAGGGGTGGGAGCCTGAGTAGCTAAGTTGAACCCAAGGCAAGGCAAGGCACTAGTACATTGCACAGCCCACTTACACACACTCAAACCTGCACTGTGTGATTGTAACTCACTGTAGTGGGAACGCAAGTTCAGAATAAAGGTTTATAAAATACCTATTTTCAACAGTACCAAGCAGATAACTTCTTAAATTCTCAATTTCATTAAATGAATGGGAAGATATGCAGTATATCAGCACATACACTGTTGTGCTTAAGCCAGTTACCCTTAATCGTATTTTCAATTTCAATAATTTGCAATCAGGCGAAGAAAAGCCTGTCATAGCCAAGTGGTTGGCACAGAACAGTAGAAACAGGCCTTTATTGCTTATATAACTGTTCTAACATTCTAACTGCCTCTCAAGAGTAACTTGAAGACATGGCTTCAAAATGAAATGGTCATATCCCAGGACTTAGCCGTGTTTATATATATATATATAATATATTCATAGCATTCGTAGTCTGAATCTCGATCTGATTGTACGGGTGGTTACCTACGAGGTAAAGCATGTGGTTGCCTACGAATGCTATGAATGTAATTACTCCGATCTCCAGGCTGTCAAAAAAAACAAACAACACGCCGTGGCGCAGTGTAAAGAGGATCTGCTTCGGACACTGATATCTGAGGTTTGATCCCCAAGAGTGGTGTGGTGGAGTGTATACGCCTGATGAGCCCAAATAAGGGCGAAACACGTGTCGTGTACTCTTTGCATTATTTGACAGTAAACTATGTAACATATATATACAGTATATATATACTGTATATATCTCCATCCATCCACTTCTGAACCTGCCTAGGCCAATTAAGAGTTCGAGAACACCAGAGTACTAATTGCAAGGTTGCAGTGCCCGTCCACTGCAGGGCACTCACCACTTCAAGCCAGAACACTGTAAATAGAGCCAATGATGTAAATATAGCGATGCAAAAAAATCCAAAGTTATTCATAAATGCATCCAAACTTTTACTAATCAGTTTACTAAAGTTCAGGATTACAGAAGGCTAACGCTTATTTCAACAGGATTGGGCAAAAGTAAGATATTGTTAAATTTATCCATGTATCCATTGTTGAAACCCTAGGTCTACTGTTTACCCTGTTTAAGGAGTGAATGGTTGCTAGAATTTATGGCAAATGTCAAAAGTAACCACCCAGAAAGTCTCAATATGCCATATGCATATTAGAAAGTAGGGCCTGTAGTGCTTGAAAGATCATTTATGTCATGGGTCACTGGCTTTTGTACTGATCTAATAGAAACTCTCTTATGCGGGGTCTTAGAGACAAGAACAATATGAAGAGAACTCTAGCTGAAGAGTAGTAAAGACATTTACATAACAGGGAGGTCCCAGAATGGTTTTGGTGTGACCCTTTGGGTCTGAAATGCCACGTTTTGTTTGTTCCAGGTTAAAACACACTACATGATTCCAAACTACTGTAAAAACTTAAACGCAGTTCTCCCACAAATGTACTGTAAGGGACAGGTTTAGTAGCCCTCACGTACCAAAGATTTTCTGTTTAGGTGATTCAACATTTGCACTTTATTGGGTATATTGAAGTGTTATGGATTACAATTGTAAATTGACCAGGAAAATAGCAGGCCTCATTATAAGAGGCCCACAGAAACAAGAGGTTGTCGGTGTTATTCTTTAAATTTCAATTCAATTTTGTACAGCAATCCTTACTGAGTGCAGGCTCACAGTGTGTATATAATTCAGCACCTGCAATGCATTAATAGCAAATTGCTAAAGCATACATTTATGAATATTAAATACTCTAACGTACAAGGTAACACTTTAAAATGCATTAACGTTATAACTAGGATATGGCCAGCTGACTGTGGAGAAGAGGAAAACAAAATCTGTAGTCAAGAGCACTGCTGGAGAAGTTAAACAACTGAGAGTCCATGGTTGTTTTTAACAGTCACAGTTCTGATGAACTAGGCCAACTGGCTGCCCACCTCCTCCAGGGCACTCTATGATATCATGAGTACATGTTGATCAGTGTAAAAAGAAGACTAGATCCTTTTGTCATTGAATTCCAAGGCTCCAAATATCTCAGGTGTCATTTTCCCAAATGGTTGTCAGGCACTTTTGTGGTGCTACAGAGATCAGTAAGGTACAGTACCTGGCAAGAAAGGGAAAAGACAGAATAAGTCAAAAAGAAGCCCTAAAGCGGCAAAGTCAATCCAGGATCTGGTTCAGATTATTGATATGATTTGTAAAAAATGCTTTGAGCCAAAATGTCCAATAAATAATGCTTTGTTAGTTTACTTCACTTTCTATTCACTTTTCCAGGTAACAAAATGAATGCAGGACAGACCAGACCACCTTGCTGATTTTCATAGCCCCTCCTCAGGAATTCCTAGATGGTTCCCCTGGCCAGTTTAGAGATTTAACCTCTCAATGTCTGACTCAGGTTCTTCTCTCATGGTTCAGCCCTAAAAAGATGCATGGACTTTCCATGTAAAGTGAAAGGTGAGTATCGAATGGAATGCTAGCTAAATGACAGGTAAGAACGGGAATAAATAATCAAATGTGATACGTTTTGACGTCACAGATCTATTGTTTGACCTCAAATGCACCAATAAAAAGTGTCCAGAATGACTACAAACTGTGACCAGTCTGTGCAAAGTTTAACAGAGCAATGGAAACAGGTTATGAAACCCAAGTAACTAAGGAAGTAGTTTATGTGAAACCCAAATAAACACTGCTTCCTGGTGAGAACAGAGTAAAAAATCTTTCTTCAGTAAGGTGTGACACAGCGGTTAGCACTACTGTCTTACAGCTCCTGAGTTTCTTGGGAGCTGCCTTTATGTAGTCTGCAAGTCCTCACTGTCCACGTGTTTTTTCCTACTAGTTCTTAGTTTTCTCCCACACACCAAAGTCTTGCACTTTAGGTTAGCTGGCAGAACCAAAATGACCCAGTGTGGCTATCTGTATGTTTGGTAGTATAACCTGTTATGCTGAGAAATGGTTCCTGTCATGTACCCAGTGTTGCTGGGCACCAGATCAGGTGAGAAAAAGTGATGAATGACTGCCCACGTCCAAGTTCAACTATACTGCTGTGTGTACATAAAACAGTGAAACTCTTAACATGCATTTCAGCCTTTTTTCAATCATGGTGTGAAAATATGAAATTATGAAACACCTGACATTTTGAGTTAGTAAGAATAATGGGAGAGCGGTGGTGCATTGATCAGTGTTGCTCCAGAGTACTGGGCTCAATGCCTGCCTGTGTAGGGTACACCTGTTCTCTCCTTACTCAGGTTAAGTTTGTCTCCAGGCACGTAGGTCTTCATTCAACATCTCAAAGATGTGCATGTTGACTTACTGACTCAAGGTGTCAAGGACTGTTGATGTTTGCCTAAAATGTTCCCCTGGGATGGACTGCCTTGTACCAAGCACAGCTGGGATAGGTATGGTTTCCTTCTGCCCCAAACATGGACTATGCTTGTTAATTCATTAGATGGATGATTTGCAGTGATTGTTCTTGAGCTAGCAGTTGTGCTGTTACTTTTATGAATGTCTCAACAAAACATCTGAGGAGGCACCAAAATCTGGCCCTGTCTGGATTAACCTATTTTTGCATTTAACCATGTAAAACAATTGACACACATTTGAAACTTCTGACTTAAACTAAAAACCAAATGATCTGCTACCTAATAATATTCCTGCAAGTCACTCTGCTATGACTACCCATCCAAAGCCTTGCCTGATTCCTGATGCTAATATAATAGGCTCTTGTAGCACACAATTGTAAAATAGTACTAAGTGGTTTTACAATGATTACATGGAAGGAGATGTGGATGTAGTTGGGTTGAAAATTTAAACTTAATCTGGTCCCTGTAGACACTATAGAAAGGTCATCACTGAATGAAGCCATAAATAAGCTAACACTTCCGCTGAGGGTGGCTGGGGCTTTAAGCCTATCATCTCAGTACTGGGCACATGTAAGCAAACTGCTGCAAACAGGGTCACTAATCCATCACATGGACCACTCAAACTTCAAACCCAAGCTCACTCAGGGCCACAGTGGAATCCTGTGGAAACATGGAGGAAACAGAGGAAAGCCCATGCACACATTTGGAGAACATGTGTTACCTCCACATGGACAACATGCGGATGAAGGAGGTGAACATAATGTCCATGAGGCAGCTATGCTCACAATGGCAAAAACCTTCTGCTCTAACACCACAAATAACTGATAAAAGAACAAACAACAAGATAAAAACACAGTGTGGCAAAAAAGATATTTTATATTTTTCCCTGCTCCTACCTTGATCCTCTCCAAACACCCCATCCTGACCACACCCATCTCGGTTATCCCAACCCCAATGATAGCTTTCTCCACAACTTAACAGTCAATCCCAGTAGCAAATACTTTTGGAATGTTAAATACCAAAAGTCTGTCACAAAGAATGTGTGGCAGCCATATATGGTGACAGACTCCAGATGTCTCAGATCACACTGGCTGAGAAAAAAAAAACCAAAAACCATCTCCTTAGAGACACAAAAATAACAACCAATGGCACAACCTTAAAATATGCTTAGTTGGTTTAGTGCCTGTAGGCTTAATGGCCCATGGGCAGGACAAACTGAATGGTAGGATCTTATCTTGGTACCTATCCACCCCCTTCTAACTCATTTTTTTGGGTCAAGACTGTAGAAATGCCAGTGCCTAACCTAAACACGAAATGTAAACCAACACTGGGCCAGGCTCCTGTGCGCCACAGGGCCCACACATCTGTCCAAGAATCTGCCAGGTCCTGAAGAAGGTACACACATAAACAGTATTTTTATTGATTGACTGCCAGGGGAGGGGCACCAACTAAATTTTGGAATGAAATATAGCCTATGATGTTCCCATGTGCAAATGGGGAATCACTGAAAAAAATTTGTGGAGGTGAGTTCAATGTTGTAAATCTGTATTCTTATTCAAACACAAGCAGGGGTACACGGCACTGCCCAGGATGGGGACACCAACTAAATCTTAGAACAAACATAGCTATCTATCTGTTGACTGTCTTGCCCCATACAAACGGGTATTTCTGTGCAGAATTTGATTAAGAGAGGTTCTGCAACAGTGAGAATCGGCTTACCAGACAAACACACACACATTCAGTTTTACATCGTATATTAAATCCAGGAGTCCATCCATTCATTAAACGAACCTGCTCAATCCACCTTTAGGATGGTCAAAACTATCTGGACAAGGCAGACACTGAACTTACATAGTGTGTCAGTCCATTACAGGACACATTCAGACACATGATCACATTCAAGATACTTCAGATTTGTCCCACCCATCCCTCCATATACAGCTACAATGTTCTGCACCTTTAAATGTGTTCTTTTGACTCAGACTCTTATAAAATGTACTGACCCCACAAGATTCTGCAGAGATACACTCCTTTAACAAACAACTGAACACGAGGTAAAAAGCCAAGAGGCCCATCAGGGTCCACATGTAATGCAGGACTGCAGTAACAGCTACATTTTTATCTTTTAAGTACATATTGATACCAGTGGAAATTCTTTAAGCAACATGACCAAATTACATCATCATACAAAATAAATGCAATAAATACAAAAGCTTTGATTTTCCACTTTTCTCAATTTCATTTGGGAAAAAACTTTACATTTGTAAAGGTATTATAATAGTCTGCAATCAGTACAAAAAGTCAAAATGTATACATTTTCCCTTTTTTGGAATAGCCTCAAAGAATGCACCTTTGACCCCAATAAAAACGAAAGATGAAATTCGATTTTGATGCTACTTTGAGTTTGAGGCTGGATGCTGCTGCTGCTGCCTCACAGATCCAGCACCGTGATTTGAATATCATGAGTGGTCACAGTTTGTGTAAAATGTATAACCTCTCCCCATTTCTTTATGGGTTTTCTTCCACTTTTCCTTCCCAATCCACAATGGTGCCTAAATCTGGGGATTTATAGTTTCCAATCCAGCTCCTTTACCATTCAGTTAAATGTAAACACGTTAATGATTTGGATTGCAAATTGCAAGCACATTTTTAACATGCTTCTGTGACAGTTTACCAATACTACAGGATGCCATAAAAACTGCACAAACACTGGAGAGCATTATAGTTGGAAGCACATGTAAAATTCATTTTCAACCAATTCATCCTGTGAGAATGAAAACATGGCATTTGATCAATGTGTATTTTACAAAACAACAGTAATATAGACTAGTGGAAAGTGAAAAACAGCACTTGTTTGGAATACTGAAATACAAAATGGTAAACGCAAGAGGAAGACGACGTTGTGATTAACGTGCCAAGGTCAGTGGATCCCCCCTGTGGCCAGTCAGAGTTATATGGAAGGTCACACCAAGGCCATCAGTAGGTGGTGCTCACAAAGATAAATCCAGTTGTTTGTGTTAACATGTGCTGTACAGTACTTTGTGAAGTGTTATTCTTTCCTGGTTGAAATCATCATACACTGTTCATGTAATTAACAGACAATGGAAAGAGTAGGGTACCCAACGACAAAGCCATTTAGTCTTCCTCAGTGGTATGCATCAGAGCCACTGCTGCACCAGAAATGATGGTCACGTTTCAAGTTTGAGGAGTGGAGTGGACTGCGACTGGCACAAACTACTTCAGGGCCTTATTCCACACCTGTGGGAAATTAAAAGTGTGTTCTTCCATCGAGTCAATGCCTGCTCACTTTCCACCAGTGCAACTCAACATGCTCCAGATCCTGTTCATCAACTTCCCTGATCAGCACATTGACTGGACCTTTCCCTGATTGGTTATGTATGGAACTGAACTTGATGGCATGTCTCCTCACCACTGGTACTAAACCTCACAGGATGGACTGACA
The DNA here is from genome assembly GCF_900747795.2 of Erpetoichthys calabaricus. Taxonomy (NCBI): domain Eukaryota; kingdom Metazoa; phylum Chordata; class Cladistia; order Polypteriformes; family Polypteridae; genus Erpetoichthys; species Erpetoichthys calabaricus. The sequence continues at coordinate 293,977,217 of NC_041394.2, forward strand.
TTCCACATCCATCATCTGTATGATTGTTTACATGCTGGAATACAGGCCTGCATTTCAGCACAGGGAGGTCACAAGCAATATCAATGAGTGTATTGTAACACATGACACTCTGTTAACTGTATAAACTGCATCTTACTACCTTGTACGTGTGTGATCACGTTCTTAACAAACTTCATTGATTCCCCCATGCAAATCTCAGTTCCATGGTGTCTTTTTTCACCCACCTACTGGCGTATTACATTTGATGGATGGCATAGTAGTTACCATTGCTACTTCATGGATCCGGTGTCCTTGATGGTAGTGTATCGGTACTCAGATTTTTCCTTCAGTATCCATACCAGCTTCTGGACCTTATCACCAGTACCAAAAAGGTACCAAAGCAAAGAATGGATAATTTTCCATTTACCATCACACTGCAGCCTCCCTGCTGTGCCACACAGTCACATACCTCCCTACCTTGTCACACTCTACAAATACAAGAAGAAGATGCGTATCAGGAGCCCTAAGAGTCTTCAGCATGTCATTATGAATATACACGTTCGAAGAGCGGCTACCAGTATTGAATCAAGTTTGGTGTACAGTAATCAGGTTTGTGGGTAGGGTGGGGTTGCGATTGCACAAATACACGACTGGGCGCAATGTGCTTGAAAGCTATTATTTACTTCCGATACCAAAACTTTAACAAATCCTGGTAGTGTATCGTTTTACAAATTGGGTTGGTATTCCATGCAACCTTGGTCCTAGGTTCAGTTCCTACACTCCCTGTAGCTGTGTGGCTTTTTCTCCAGGTGCTGCTTACATGTTTGGTGAACTGGCAACTCGACAATGGCATTATGTGGGTGTGTGCGTGAGTGGGCCCTGTGACAGAATGGTTCCCTGTCCAGGGTTGGTTCATGCTGTTGCTTGAGTGAAGTGGTGACTCTGAGGCTAGGGATCTGCACTGGCAATCGGAAGGTTGCCGGTTCCAATCCCGTAAATGTCAATAGGGACTCTGCTCTGTTGGGCCCTTGAGCAAGGCCCTTAACTTGCAATTGCTGAGCGCTTTGAGTAGTGAGAAAAAGCGCTATATAAATGCAAAGAGTTATTATTATTTGCTTCCAGGATAGGCTCGGTCTAGCTACGATCCTGAAATGGACTAAGCAGGTTAGAGTATTTCACATTATGTTATTTTTACCGTCACTCAGCAGCTCTCCTTATACGATTACACATGATTTAATAAAGGAAAATGCAATCGGAAGTTGCTTCAGAGTACACTGGCAGGAGCTACTTGTGAAGATGGATAGACATACAGACGTGTGAATTAATATCATCAGTCGGTCATCCTTCTCTAAATGGTATTGGCCTTGATAGAAATTGGAAGCAAACTTCAGAGCTTCTAACTACACAGCCTGGACAGTGTGTGCCTCTTTAAGATTTTGTGAGGTGCACCTTACTGTACTTATTGATTGAACTACGGGCTTTTGTGATTGTGCTCAAATCTTCCTGTCTGTGTGAAAAGGCTTCTGGAGGCTTCAATAATAAAATGAAGTGACTTGTTAACTTTAAGAAAAGAACTTTCCTGTAAAGCATGACTAGAGTAATCTAATTTGTTGCAAACTGAGGTTTAACCTGTAAAAAAATAAAAATAAAAAACCTACATGCTGCAAGGATATCTAGCAAATAAAAGCATATAACATATGGTACTGCATCCCACCACTCAGCATCAGGCAGCTCCTTTGACAAGGAAACAATTTGTTAACAAGCTCTGTGGTTTTTAAATTACAAGTCACTTTCCACAATAATAATACAGCCATTTCGGAAGACCTTTCATGGAAAACAACATTGGAAACACTTAGCAATGTACAGTAATAGTACAGAGTGCCATTCATTAAATATTTGAATTTCATATCAAGTACAAATAGGAAAGTACTGGCAGAAAATCTCAATTTGTCTGCTGTGCAGCACCTAAGTACCCACCATAACTTCACCTCATATTGGGATGTTCAGTTTTTGAAGTATGCACAGCATGAATCACTAAACAGAAACACAGACAGAAAATCAGCTGTACCCATATTTTGAAAAAAAAAGTATGACCAAAGAAATAGAACTAAATTGGTGCCCATACTATTTGACTTGCCCATTTTACACTGCCAGTAGCATACAACTGGTACAAAAAAAATGATCAGTTCACTTTTATCTAAGTTTTTCTTTACACATTAATAGGCTTTACAATTCACATTTGTTACTGGGTGTCATGATGTGTACATGGATGTGCATTGCTTATTTTCGGGGTTTGCCAACTCCAGGGCATTTGCATCTGTCAGATATCAAGAAAATGCTTTCAATGCTCTTACTAGACCACATGCGAGATTCGGTTTTGCACTAAAAGCTCAGTTACGGTTCACCCACATCCATCTCCTACTTTGCTCCTTATTTTTTGCCTTCTGACCCAGATATAATGAAATGGTTTTGTAGTATAGTTTGAGGGGGGCACGCTCTTCACTTAAAAAATCCAGCTTCAACTTTAGCAGTGACAAGCGAGACTTTGTATATTTAAAGAAGAATGTTATCCTCAACAACAGAAAATAATAAATAAATAAATAAATAATCAAAAGAACTAAATAAATAGATTCCTAGACCCACTACAGAATACAAATAAGTGAACTGTTTGTTATTCACCACAGACTCCACCAAACTACTCAGCATTTTCCTGCTCTGCTGTGTATACAGAACCCAGAGTGAATAAGCAGCTCCAGCAGATCGTGGAGTTCAACTTTGAGATGCCAACTTATGAAGCAACAAAGCTACCCCTACAATGGACCACAACTTAATTAAAATGAAAAACAACAAATGGTGAACCACACCATCCAGGGTTTATTCATGTCCCTAAGCCCACCTCATCACAGGGCAGCTACAGCCTGCTTCCTCAGTGCAAGATTAATGAGTTATCAATTAACCGAGAGTTCACTAAAGTGACTGGCAAATCCACAGTGATAAGGGTATAAGAAGGGAATGAGGGGAGCTCACATACAAGCGCTGCACAAACACCAGATCAATCAGGGCTGGTCCATCATTCAGCTAAACTGGGAATCTTAAAGTGCATTGAAATAACAACAGATTACATTGATAGATTATAAAAGAAAGTGCTAGCTATCAAAGGTGCTATACACAGACTGACATGGAAATTACAATATGTGAAATAAAGAGAGCAATACCACATATAAAAAATGACAGCTGTCAAAGGTGCTATATTGAAAGGAATGGAAAGCATTAATAGACAGACAGATAGTATATAAAAGCAAGTGATAGCTGTCAAAAGTGTTATTAACAGACAGATATGAAAGGCACTATATGTTAAACATTGTGAATGATAGCTAAAATAGCACCTCTGACAAAATGATAGCTGTCAAAGGTCCGATAGATAAGATGGATATCCTGTTCCTTCATTGCTTATGTCGGACCTCTTGGCTCATCACCCTTGTAAAGTTGCTCCCACACATGCCCAGAGCGACGCACAGCAAACTAACGTGGAGCAGAGTAGCATCGGCCAGAATCCGAGGTCAGCAAACAAAATAAAGCAGGGAGTGCAAAGCAAAACAAAAACTGCTCACTTGGCACCCAAACCTCGCAGCACACTGGAAAGCTTTTGTCTGGCGAGTGTAGGTGTGATTGTGGCCAGAGATGGGATGCTCATTTCAACAATACAAAGAGCGAGTGTATACTGACTGTGCGTATTGTTCGCTGGCCGTGCTCTGACACACCGGCATCCCGAGTCAGCTGTGGAGATGCCCCTGTAGCAGTGGCACATACTGTATAACATGCACGCATGGTGGTGTGTGTGTGGTCACATACCTCAGCAAGCTGGGAAGGGGTAGAGATCCAGACGCGTTGCCCAATAATCCCTTTTTGCCACTCAGTAATTTTTCCACCAGAGTCACATTTCCAGTACGCGCTGCTTCCAGGAGTTCCTGCTCCTTTCCCATCACTAACAGCACAAAGTGAATAGCGGGGTACAAAAAAGGCAGAGATCCAAAAACGGAGAGAGCAAACGGAGAACTGCAAGGGCCGGGGAGTAAGGAAGAGGGGTGTGGGGCTCCCTCAGCGCTCCGTATAGCAGACCATTCTCCGTGGAGGGCACGTTGCGGGGAAATTCTTAGACAGCGCTCCTGCTCGCCCGCTGCCGCTGCCGCTGCTCCTGCTGCTGTAGCTAACAGTACCGGTAGCGCTCGCAGGCTGAACCTCCTCGGAGCCGCGCTCCCACACACTCACTCCCATACACACGCATGCACTTCCACATACACGCATGCATGCATACATACACACACGCACGCACGCAAAAGCTCGTGCTCACACAGTCACTCACGCGCGCACACACAGACGTTCATACTGTACATACACGCGTGCACGCGCTTCCAAACGGAACAGCGGCGTGAGGGAGCGTACTGAGCTCGAGTCTTAACCGTCCCGGTCCCGGCCGGTTGCCTGGAAACACAGCGTTGTAACGAACTGTCACGCTACAGCCCCCTCCCGGCTCTCGCTCGCCCTCAAATTCACTGTGCACTGTGGCTCGGCGGCACTCTCTCAATTCATCCTCTAGAGAAAAAAGCGACTGTAGCGCCGCACTCTGCCTCTTGCGCGACATGGCAGGCAACGAGTAGGGCGTGGAGGAGCAGCGGCGCTGCAGCTGAGCTCTTTTGTTACTTAATCGAGCATGCTTAAGCCATCATCAGTAGACGAATTCAGAATCCGTTGAGACCGGCATCCGTAAAGAATACGAACCGGCCTTCATGAATGGACTCCACAGTTGCTCAGTTATAAGTCGGCGATATAAAGGTACGGTGAATGGCACAGGATACGTGTGCCAATCATTGGGTGCAGTCTTTACACCGTGAAAAGGGTATCGCAGTGCTCAATGTAACTCTTCCCTGCGAAGGAAGAGGATGAGCAGGAACGTGTTCCGTCAAAATATCTCGAGACATTATATTCACGTATGTTTCTAATTGCAAAATGTATATATATATAGAGAGAGAGAGAGAGATGAAGTACACACTATAATAGAGCAATCGACCTATTTCAAAGGTACTTTATACTGATGGACCTATATGAAAGGCACTATATAATAACGCGGTATAAGGCGTATGCTAAATATATCATTTTTTTCCTCTGGATTCGTCTCAAGTATCCTTATCCGTTGTATTCCATCTATGAAGTTTCTGCTTATACAACTTAAGAGAGAGTACTAAACTCTATCGCGAGCAAGGCTGACAGATTTTGGACGGGATGCCGCTGTCATCCACACCCTCACTAACTCTTAAGCTAATTTACGTCGCACCTCCTGACACTTGAATGAAGTCGTATGTCTTATAATTTATGTGCTATTTAGTTATTCATTTGTTTTGTTGATAACCATGAATCAGTAAGAGGTACAGGAAAATGTCATTTTTGAGTGTTTTTTTGGTACAAAAACCTCATTCGCGGAGGAGTGGGGTTATCAAGCGGTGTCGTGTTGATGGGGGCGGGGTTTCGTCGTGTTCTTCATTATCTTACCAGCCAAAGGGGCGTGGTGCCATTACCTGGGGAAAAATGCTCTGTGTTCGTACTGGTGAGTACTGTCTCATTAAACACTGATTATAGCCCAGGTCGTTCACAAATGATGGCGCTTTCTGGTCGAGTGGTCGCTTGTTTTCATCCATAGTCCAGTGGCATGTTTTTTTCAGTTTATTGATGACTTTAATGTGTTACAGTCTGCCTAATAAGAGTTAAGGCTGTACGTGTATTTGTCAAGCCTGCGTCCCTTACGGGTTTAGCTCTTGCCTTGGTACCCGATAAGCCTTTAGTTCTCTACGTCCCTGTATAGGAAAGACTACTTCACACAAATTCGAATAAGTGGTATTTGGAAATTGAAAGAATGAGAATATTAATTTTAAAATTGCTAGGCATTTGTAGCCCTGTGAAGAAGTTCCAATCTGTTAAACCCCTTCCATGGTAAACCTTTGAACTGGGGTACGTTTTTTTCCCAATTACAAACGTTTTCTTTATCCCTCTTCACAATTCTCTATCTGCATTAGCTGCATTCTCGTTTTCCTTTAGTCTGCTTGCCTATTGAGCCTTACATGTGACCTACTGGTGCAGCTATCCAACCATAACTAAAATGGGCTTCCTAGACCATTAAGTACATACATCTTCAGAACTCCACTTTAGACACAAATATTCAATGCATGATGTCAGTAATACAGTATATTCACGTCTGCACTGTTGTGTATGCGAATGAAGACTTGTTCTGAGATATGAATATTCAAATAATACCACTCTAAACAAAATTTTTAGTGGCTAAGTTGCAGGTCCTTAAACATCATGACTACCATGTAGGTCCACACCATTGGCATATTGTAAGAGCCTTTGCAGGTCGCTTAAACAGTCAGTTCTGCAACTGGAGAAACCAGAAATCATTTTAAAACTGCTTCGTATCAAAGTTTTGGCTGAATAAAAAAATCAATATCAGTTGAGCAATTATTTAAAAATATTTCCTGATGTTTAATGATCTTAATAATTACAATAATGTAATGAAACAGGAACGGTAACAAGGAAATTCAATTAAGCAATTATTATTAAAACGCCATCACCATAGCAACTTAATTAACATCCCCGTGCCAGCTTCTCAAAACAAGTAATTAGATTGGTCCAGCTATTCCACTGAACAATACATATTAAATATGAAAAACAATGTTCTATTAGAATGTATTGTCATTGCATTTTATATATATATATATATATATATATATATATATATATATATATATATATATATATATATATGTATGTTTATTACATTAGAATACACATACTGTATGTTTACATTTATTTACAGTACATTAAATTTCTTCATCCATTGATCTGCACACACCTGTATTCTGTCCAGGTCCACCTGTAATGATTCAGCTGATTCTACATTGTGTGGCATTCCACCTGATTTAGTATCATCCATAATCTTAATCAGCATGTCTGTATATTCTGATCAAGATCATTTATGTAGTATACCAGATGTAAATAGAGTCACAGCTTTTTTTCCCCCACAAGGTTTCAGGTATTGGGAGCATGGAGACAGGAGATCAGATAAGATGATTTGTGCTTACTATTCATTCAAATAAAATTCTATATTTTATTACATTCTTGTTTAACATGGTAACATGCTGCATGTTGGCCTGACATGCAAGTAAGACTTTCACTGTAACACAATGTATAAAATTACACATCCTATCTTCTATGAATTCTTAAACTTTCCCGGAAGAGACAAAATATGTAAGTGCAGACACAAGAAAGAAATCAGCCCCTTGGGGGTGATGGTGGTGGGGGTTGGGGTTGTTGTTGGCCCATCCTCTGCTAGGCACACTCAAGTACACCTGCACTTTCATTCAGAATTTTGAGTTTCAAATCATCTTCTTGGATGTTTTTGCACAGGCAGAATACAGATTTTTAAAATATGCTATGGGTTGTCCTTCTGTAACATTAAAAACTTGTGAACTTCTGGGTCTTAAACCTTGATTTTTGGTCTTAATCAAGAGTTTATGATGTGGAATGGGTAATGTGACCAACGAATTGGAGGTGGGCCTGTAGTTGGGCTATAGGTCCTTCTCATGGCAAATGGCAACATGACCATGCACACTGGCTGACAGGAAAAAAACATCTCCATGTGTATGCAGTGCTGACAGTGAAGCACTTTGCTAACAGTGACTGATTTCAGTACTAAAGCAAGTCATACACTCTCAATCACTTAATTTAGCTTTGGGTCATTTATTGAAGTTCATACATTTGTTCTACAGATTTCTTGTGTAGGACTGGATGTTACTATCCTTTAATCGAGTATCTGAGACACGCTGCCTAGACTCTGCAAGCTCATCTTCTGCACTGTAGTAGTCTTTGATGATGCAAAGAGCAACGGTTCTAATATTGTTCCTTTGTCAAATCACTCCTTCAATATATACACCCTGCGTGATGATCAGGTGAGAGGTGGTATTATCTGGCTTTCCTTGATATGTCACTGATAGGCCCAGAACACCTCCAGAGGGCTCAGCCTTAAAATCGCGGGCTCACCATCTAGATGCTGTAAACTCACTTGAAGGCCCAGGTTTAGTCCTTACTCTTCATTCAGAGCAACTGATTACGCTGCACAGCAACTTGGAGAGATTCTTTGACAGCTTACTGGTGGGCCTGGCCTTGGCACTCCCAGTTTCCAGAGTAATCCTGATGTTGATGTGGCTATGAGTTCTCTGCAGCCTACTTCAACTAGTCAGTCTTTTGCTTTCCAGCCACATTGTTGCACATCGGCTACAAGCTCAATATTACGCAGCTTCCTGTGCTCGTAAGCCTCATACACTACATTCTCCCAGGGCACTGTAAACTCGATATTGTAAACGAGCTGAAGTGAGGCTGAAAATAGTACAAGGTTTGGTCTGAGGTTGGTTGTCATGATTTCAGCTGGGAAGCAGACTCTCTGGCCTAAGCCTGCCGCCATCTTCTAATCACGTGCCCCACCTACTGTAGCTGCCCAATGTCTGGTCTTGATATGATGAGTCTGGTTTGACCCTCACCTTTCCGGACCAACCTTTTTAGGCAATTAAAAAAAAGCTGAAGCTTTGATGAAAATATTCTTCTGACTTGTAAGAGGAGCGGTATAAAAACAAACTCTTTAATGATATGTAATAATGGATTCTTTGCTGTTACTAGGGTTTACAGTCGTAAAGTTTTGTTTGTTGAGTTTAGATTCCTGCTCCTATATCATCCACTAGTCTGTTATTTGTTGCACACAAGTTTTATTCTTTTATTTATTGATTTATTTATTTATTGATTGATTGATTGTAGCAGTCTTTAACTGTAACTGCACTGCAATAATGATCAAACAGGTAAATATGAGCTTACATTTTGGTTTAGAAACACACAACGGAACAGGGGCATAGCTACAACATGCTTTGTCTCCTGAACATGTCACTGGGGCTCCACAAAAAGGCTGTAATGTTACTGACCCTTTTTCTGTTCACAAAGTGGAAACCCCCTCGTCACCCCATAGGTCGGAGCTGGCTCATCAAAAATAATGAAATCTGAACAGTAAATAGTTATAAATAAATAAATATTAAAATAAATAGATGAAGGCCACCCAGTAGAAAGTTGTGCTTCAAACAAACACATATAACTTTTTTCCATTTCTAGGTATACGGTAATGCAGCCCTTTGCTCTCTCCTTTGTCTGTTCCAAGTAGTGAGAGCGGTATTGGGGATATAGTTGGAAAATAACTAATAGCAGAGAAACAACTCATAATCGATCATTATTTTTCAAACCTCCTTATTGCAAATCAGAAGTATTGTGAGGCAAAACCTGTTTTGGGAGGACCCAGCCCTGAAGTGCAGGCCAGTCTGTTGCAAGGCACACATACAGTACATGCATCCATCCTACCATCTTATAAATCAAACTACCTATTTGTTTTCATCAAACACTTATTTCAGTTTATGGTTGTATGGTGTTGCCTGTTTGGCAGGATCCATCACCAGATGGGGCATCACTCCTTTGCAATATTAAAACCACTACTTATTTAAACTGCTCCTTATAGGTATGTGAGAAGAAAAAGTACATATGGATGGGGGAGAATGTGAAAAATCCACACAGACAGTCCCCATCCAGTCCCCTGGAGCTGTGTGACAGCAGTGCAAACTATGTTCCATGATGTCCCCAAAGCTTACAGGCAGTGTTTTAGAGAATTAAGCCACATAAAGAAGAGTCCATCATTAAATAAACAAATAACAGAAGCCAAACTGTGCAACTGGATGAACACTTCTATGGAAATAACTAAAGAGGCACATTTTTGCTCCTCCTTGTTTTCTTCAAACTTGCAGAAGAACTAACAGGTACCGGCAAGAGTGAAAGGGAAGGTCTACAAGACGGTAATGTATGTTATATTGGTTGGAGACAGTGGCACTGGCAAAAAACAGGAGTCAGAGCTGGAGGTGGCAGAGTTAAAGATGTTAAGATTTGCATTGGGTTGACGAGGATGGACAGGATTTGAAATGAGTACATTAGAGGGTCGGCTTAGGTTGGATAGTTGGGAGACAAAGTCAGAGAGGTGAGATTGCATTGGTTTGGAAATGTGAAGAGGAGAGATGCTGGGTATATTGGGAAAAACAGCTGCCAGGCAAGAAGAAAAAAGGAACAGGTCTAAGAGAAGGTTTATAGATGTGGTGAGAGAAGAAATGCAGGTGATGGGTGTGACAGAGCAAGATGTAGAGGAGAGGAAAATATGGAACAAGATGATCTGCTGTGGCAACCCCTAACGGAAGCAGCCAAAAGAAGAAGAAAAAGAGCTTTCTTCCCACTTCCCAAAGATGTTTAGCTTAGGCTAACTGGCAACTCTAAATTGGTCCAGGATGTGTGAGTGACTGACACCCCATGCAGGATTGGTTTGTACCTTGTACCTGATATGGCCAGGTTCGGCACAAGCTCCCTCTGACCGAGAACTGAATAAACTCGTTAGAAAATGGATGGCCGATTTCATTGTATTTTCAGCTGTACCTTTATCACCTGCACATTTATTCACCACACAGCTTTTATAGGATAGTTTGACTATTTACAGTACTACTCAAATGAACAATTTCAAAAATATCCCCATTGTAAAATAAGAACTTATTACAATGTGCATCATACAGACCAATTTCACTTTTGAATAATGATATTAAGATACTAGCTAGAAGGATGGAGAAAGTGCTGCCTTTGGTAATATCACAAGACCAAACTGGATTTATTAAAGGCAGACACTTTGCTTCCATTCTTCAACGCCTGTTTAATGTAATGTATTCACCCACAAAGTCAAACACTCCGGAGATGATATTATCATTGGATGCAGAAAAAGCATTTGACATGTTTGAATGGAACTATCTTTTCACTACATTGGAGAAATTTGTGTTTGGCCCAAACATTTGTGCATGGATCAAACTACTGTATACCAATCCAGAAGCTTCAGTTTCTATTAACAACATTAATTCAGACTACTTTAAACTAGAACGTGGTACCAGACAAGGATGCCCCTTGTCAGCACTGCTTTTTGCAATCGCCATTGAGCCACTGGCAGTTCACTGTCGAAATGCTATTGAGATAAAGGGGATTATCAGATAAGGACTGGAACAGAAAGTTTCTCTATATACAGATGATATGGTACTGTATATATCAGACCAACAACATTCTGTGCCTGCAGTCCTAACAGCACTCACAGAAGTTCAAAAGATTTCTGGTCTTAGAATCAATTTGAATAAAAGTGTGCTCTTCCCAGTGAATTCTCAAGCATACAATATTAGATTGGACACCTTCCCTTTTATCATTGCAGATCAGTTTAAATACCTAGGGGTAAACATCACAAGTAAACAAAAATCTTTATCAACAAAATTTTGCCGTCTGTATGGAAAAAATTAAGCAAGACTTCCATAGATGGTCAACCCTTAATCCCATTTTAGCTGGAAGAATTAACATTGTTAAGATGAAAATCCTTCCTAAACTTCTTTTATTTCAAAACATTCCAATATACATCAATAGATAATTTTTTAAGCATTTAGATTCAACCATAAACTCATTTATTTGGAATTCAAAACATCCACGTATCCAAAGGGTGACCCTACAAAGACCTTAGGCGGAAGGTGGCATGGCTCTACCTAACTTTCAATTTTATTACTGGGCAGCAAACATACAAAGTATAAAAACATGGACATGGACAGAAATAGATGAACAAACGCAGGCTTGGTCAGCAATAGAAATAAAATCCTGCAGTACTTCTGTATATTCCTTGCTTTGCACCCCAATAAATACAAGTTATCACCAATATACTAACAACACAATTGTGCTTCACTCACTCCAAATATGGAACCAATGTAGGAAGCATTTTAAGATAGAAAAGCTTTTATCTGTGGCACCTCTGCATGAGAAGCACCTTTTTTCCACCCTGTCAAACATATGCAGTTTTTAATACCTGGAAAACATTCAGGATTAAATCACTTAGCGATCTGTACATAGACAACGTCTTTTCATCCAACAAACAATTTTAACACTCCAAGTTTAACTTTCCAGCAACACATTTCTTTCACTAACTTCAAATTCGAAAATTTGTTAAACAGAACCTGCCCAATTTTCCTCACCTCCCACCTACCTCTATGCTGGAAAAAATATTGCTCAGTCTTGAGGACTCAAACAGCATTTCTGTAATATATAAAACTATTTTACAGTCCCTCCCTATCAAAGATCCAAGAGAACAGTGGGAAAAGGATCTCTTACTCAACATCTCAGAAAAGGAGTGGAAGGTATCAATGCAGAGAATTCCATATGTGCAAAGCATAGAATTATTCAACTCAATATTATATATCAAGTACATCTCTCTCATTTAAAATTGTCCAAATTGTTTCCAGGGCAAGATCCAACCTGCAAACGCTGCAATCAAGCTCCAGCCTCACTGTGCCACATGTTTTGGGCCTGTACCAAATTAACATCATTTTGGACCACGATTCTTAAATGGCTTTCAGACAGCCTTGGTGTCACAATCCCTACTAATCCACTAACAGCTGTGTCTGGTGTCCTTCCAGATGTACTTTAAAGCGGAGAAGGACAAACAAACTGTGATCGCCTTTACTACACTATTGCCACATAGACTTATCTTGCTCAACTGGAAGAATCCTAACTCTCATATTCTAAGTCCGTGGGTAACTGATGTTATATACTATTTCAAACTGGAAAAAATGAAATCCGCACTTAGAGGATCTGTACAAAACCTTTTCAAAACCTGGCAGGATCTAATCAATAACATTTTAGAATAAGCATTTAAATTGAGGAAGCAGGTTCTCTCCCCTCTTTTACTCCATTTATCTTTATTCATTTATTAATTTATCTATTTACTTATTTTTACTAGCTTAAGGCTTTACACTGCTGGCCTAGCTCTCTGTCTTAGGGGTGGGGGTTGATTTGTTTTGGTTTTTTTTTTGTAAAACTTGAGTTATGTGTATGGAATGTAATTTGATTTTAATAAAATCAATAAAATTAAAATAAATATATCCCCATTGTTGTTATAAAAACAAAACAAAGAAGGGTGTCCAGAGTTTTGTTTTTATCTTTTTAGTAGCCAAAAATTGAGGTAGCAAAGAGAGCTGGCAAATACCTAGTGTTTTAACAGGCAGGTCAGAAAACCATCCAATTTATCCAGAAATGCTTGGACAACAAAATACTACGCACTACTGTTTTAGGCAGAGTGACAAAATGACATGCCACAGTGATATCCAATCACAAGGCTAGCAATGGAGATCTTTACTATTAAAAAAAAGACTGCTACTGTCTAAAAAAAAATAGAATTGTGGTAATCATTGTGAAAACCCATCTAAGGTGCTGGTGCAGTGATGTCACAGTCATAATGTTATCTTAAAAATACCTCAAAACTCTTAAACCAGAAATAAATCATTCCTTTGAGTGCCAAACAAAGATTTACTGCAGTTGTGTCCACCTGACTGAGCAGTATGCTTGACTGTATGGTGCAGTTTACTGTATTGCTGTGTATTGTGAGTCATAGAAAGCCTTATGCAATGGGTTGTAACTCTGCTAGGGAGCTCCCAGCAAAACTGAGGAAAGGACACTAAATATTGAATAGAAATCCAATCATACAGGTTATGTTTTTTACAGAGCTCCATTTGGCTGCTGTCTTTGTGCATGTCTATGTATACTTAATATGGACTCATACACTTTTTTATTTTATAGATAGTTTTTGTGTTTCTGTATATATATTTAGATCATTAAATGTAAATTCACACTGTGCTCATTCTATACTGATTCTCATCTTTTATCTAACTATTGGCTTGATCAACTCATGGTCTTTGTGTGACCAGCGCCATGTCCAGTTTTGGTTCCAACTGTGCTACTGATGCTGCTGGGATATCCAGCTCCATACAGTCGTACACATGGATTAAGCAAGTTCATACAATGGATAGATGGATGGATGGATGGGCAGTTTTTCAGGTGGATTTCAAAATTCCCTGTACTGTGGGACTTAACTTTCCCACTAAAATTTCCGACGACACAAAGTGAATGCAGAATGTTTTGAGTACACCATATGCTGGGCTCTCGTCTCATTTAAACCATTACTATAAATTGGATTGGTTGTGAACGAAGAGGCACTCATACAAACAAAAAAAAATTTACCTTGAAGAGGAGTAACACATTTATTTTCAGTCACTTCCAAGCTTGTCCATTGTGGATTGTCAAACAAACAAAAAAAACAAACAAACAAACAAAATGGAAACTTTTTTGCATGAAAGATAAAATAATAATAAAAACAACTGTAAATGATATAGTTTACTGTTTATGAAAATATTTATATACTGTGTGTATATATATATATATGCAGGGATGTGTCATTACAAATGCTAAGTGTTGCAAAATAAAGACCTTTGCATTTGTTGCCTTTGATAACTACTTTTAATTTCTCCTTGGGGACAAATAAAGTTATCTATCTATCTATTGTAAGAGACGGCCAGCAGCTCAACCCAGATGGGACGCCACTGAGATGGAAGGATGGGGGAAGGCAGCTTCTCAAGGACACTGCCTCCCCCAAGATGCTAGATGGCAGCTTCACTGGACTGCAGCGATGCCCCGGATTCCTGCAGGGCACTATGGGACATGGAGTTCGGCAACACTGCCCTGCTGGGTACTGTGGCTGCCGCCACGGGATACTGTGGGAAGATGGTGGGAGAATAAATTGTCACCTAGCCAAGAAGTACTAATGGATCACGAGGACAGAAGCCCCAAAGTACTTCTGGGCTGATTAAAAACTTGAATTCTCCATCTGACCCAGAAGTGCTGGCAGGTCACATGGAAGGAAGAGCAGAAGCAATTCTGGGTCAAGGACAATTTAAAGGACTGCTGAAGACCCAGCAGGGAGCCAGAGTCGGGTGGAGGTGGACAAAACTTGCTGGGAGGTGTGGAGGAGAAAGAAGAGAGAGAAGAATATTGTACTTTGTTTGTCTGTTTATTGTGGCTGTGGTGCTTAGGGCACTGTTTTTGAGAAGAAAATAAATACAAATACTCCTGAGTGCTATTACCCTGTGTCCTGAGTGTCTGTTTGTTGGTTTTAAAGGGGCAACAGTGACACCTAGCATCCACATTATCTATCTATCTATCTATCTATCTATCTATCTATCTATCTATCTATCTATCTAAATAACACTGTACAGTAATTAAAGATGACCGCCTATGTTGAACTGGATAAGCAAATTAGAAGATGAATGAATGAATAAATGAATGAATGATGAATTTTGTGCCCTCTTCTCTAAGTTATCCTTGGACTTACGCATGTGGCCAGCAAAAGCATAAGAATGTTGGTAGTACTGTTGCTAGGTGGAACAAGTAGTTTAAAAATAAGTCAGTAGAGTTTATATTATTTTTTCAACTCCTCTCCTTCAAAATACTACCCAACTTTACTGTACATTGTAAGGAAATTGCCAGTTGTTGTTATAAGTCTTTGGCATGTTAACACAATTTTAATTTTATTGGAAAGACCACTAGAAGAAACAGATATTACCATTTCTTTACCTCCATCAGAATCTGCCTCTAAGGTATTAAACATTGTATTTTAATCTGTGCCATTGTTTTCTTGACGTTACTGACTTTCTGACCAGAACATCACATAATGCCTGCAATTCATCTAAAGAGAAAGACATCTGTTCCCAGCTTACATCACTATCCCTCAAAAACACAACTAGACGAAAGTCATGTAATGGCGATGTAAGTGTTGGCTTTGGCCACAGTTCTTCACTGCATCCTTTCATCTGGTGCCCCCTTTCTCTTTGCAGCGTTCGGTGGGCCTCCTGTTTAGTAAAAATCTTGGCTGTTTAGGTTCGAGTTTCTGGTTTTGGATTTTTGGGCTTTCCAACTTTGATTTTGGTTTCAGCTTTGGATATTTTTACATTTTTGTTATTTATGGAGCAGTACAGTTCCAACTTTTGTTTGGTTATGGGTTATAAGTGTGCAGTTTGTTTTCTTATTTTATGTTTGAATCTTATTATCACGTCTTTTAAGTTCAACGTCCTTTTAAACCAGAGTTTCGCTTTCTTTGTTTAATGTTGCCTTGTTCGTGTTTAATTAGCTTTTTTGTTAACTGTTAAATCAATCTGTAAATCTTTGCACTTGTGTGAGTTTTGGCAGTATTTTATTAGGTTCTGGTTCCTTTTGTGTGTAATCACAACAGTTTTTCTCGCTTTAGATAGATAATATCAAATATGGAATCAAGCTGCATGGTGTGATGTCATGCAGTTCTGCACCCTCATCACCAGTCTGCATGATTTTGTCAAAGTGAAAAGACCTCTAAGGCCTGTGTGTTAAATGTATATTTTCAATGAATACGGTAAGGTTTAATATAGCATCACATTCTGAAACATCCTGCCCAGCATCATAGAGGCTAAAAGATATTTTTACATTAAAATTTACAGTTTGTTAGAATGTTTTGTGAAATTGTATGCTCACATTGAATAAAAAGCAGCAATGCCTTAACTCAAGCATGGCTCAAAATAAATATTAATTTAATATAGTGAGAAATATGGACTGTCATAAGCGTTGCTCTTAAAAGAACTGAAAAAAAAAATGTGAAGACAGGAAGAGGCCCTCGCTAAAGCCAGAAGAGTGATATTCTCCAGGCGCAGATGAAGTTTCATACCCAACGTTAGTCTGCTCTTTGGCTCGTCTGTTAAAAGAGTCTGTAAGTCAGTTGTCAGATGACCCAGAAAATGGTCAAAGATTGTGTGTTTGTTTTGTGGAAAGAATTGTTTAAAAGGAGAATAACAAAGACAAGTCCAGAAATCAGAGAGGTCATTACACTAAAGAACAAAAGATCAGTAACCAAACAAAAGGGCAAACCAAATTCATAAGTCACTAGAGAGACAAAAGTTGAAAATTAGAATTATTCTTAAATTAAACTGCCCGAGAAGCAGTCCACTCTTGCCAGCGAGTCTTTTCTTTTGTAAACAAAGTTTGGACAAAGTTCAGAACCACAGCTGGACCTTAAATAAGAGCTCAGCCATGATGACACAATGCTCTGAAATAGAAACAACTCAGGATCATAGCAACAGTTGGCCTGAAGGATTAAGCTGATGAGGATTAAACGCCAAAGTATTACTAAAAAATAAAGTAAAAGATAACTAGGAATAACACTTAAATCCTGTCATGCCTAAATCTATGTAATCAGAACCACAACTCAGCGATGAGATATAAAATGCACAAAATATTGACCTACCTTTGGTGCAGAAGGCACAAACAACACTGTTGTAGTTAGCAGCAGCTCCTACACTAGAACATTAGAAAGATTTTAACAAGAACAGGCCATTCATCACAACAAGCTCAGCTAATGTCTACCACACTACTTGGTAACTCATTCCACACGTCTATATTGTGTGAAGAAAAACTTCCTAAGGTTTGTGTGAAATTTACCCTTAACAAGTTTCCAACTGTGTCCCCATGTTCTTGACGAACTCATTTTAAAATATCAGTCTTGATCCACTGGACTAATTCCCTTCATAATTTTAAACACTTCAATCATGTCTTCTCTTATTGTGTTTGCTTAAACTGATAAGGCTCTGCTCCCTCAGTCTTTCCTTACAGCTCATACAGCTCAGTCTCAGAATCAGTCTAGTTGTACTTCTCTGGACCTTTTCTAGTGCTGCTATGTCTTTGTTGTAATATGGAGACCAAAACTGCACACAGTACTTCAGGTGTAGCCACATATTCTATTATTTAACTCTCTGAGGGCTGAACATTTTTTCTGAAAAGCATGCAAAGCAATGGCTTCACACATAATTCAACATAAAATGTCTGTTGCTATGTGCAGTGGCGCCTCGATGGTCAGCAGGAATACACGGTGGGCCAGCAGCCTGGTTGTCTGCACATAGAAGGTGGGTGGTGGTGGTTGTCGCAGAGTGACGCAATATGGTTTGTACCTCTTGTCATCATAAGTGGTGGTCCTCCCAGGTGAACGCTGCTGTAAGTGCATCAGTTACATGAAAGTGTTCAGGACCACGATCAGCTGGGGACTGATCAGATGGTGCTGGCACCTCACTTTCGTTTTCGATATCCATCTCCAGATCACTTGCATCAAACTCAAGAGTCCAACAAGTCAGAGTCCTATTCAACGAAACTACATAAAACATCCATGGAGTATTTTGCTTTGCACATTCGCTTTGGTCTCTCACCAGATGTCGATGCCATTTTAGAGGTTGTTTGCTCTTCACTGCTCATGCACGCATAGGGAATCGAAGTTAAATCAACAAAGCTATGTAACTTTCCTTCTAGCAAAGAGAGTTGAACTAAGGTTTTGTCGGAGTTTTCCCCTGAATTTTGACAAAAGTCGACATCAAAGAGTTAAGCATAATCTCCTGGATGTAGGATGTAGTCCTCTAGGACTCCTAGGACCTTCACATAAGGTGTACTTTCAAGTTTCAAAGCTCCCATCTTGTATTCAGATCTGACTTTCCCACATGTAATACCTTTACATTTACTTTCATTAAATAAAACAAAATAATAATAACATAATAAATACAGTAAAATAAAATAATAATAATAAAATTGCCGCAAATCTTTCCAAGCCTGTATGCTTTTCCAGTCTCTCTGTAATGATCTGCCCTCCAGCTACGGTAGTTTGGGATCGTCTTTTAACTTAACCAGCTCAGTGATTATATTCTAGTCTAGGTCATTTATTTGTTTTGAAAGGAGCAGCACTGACCCCCGAGGGACACTTTAGCACCACCCAGTTCTGTTAAGGTTCCCCTCACCATAACTCCTTGCTTTCCTGTGTTTGGACCATTTTTGTGCCCATCTACACCCTGAACTCCCACCTCTTTTAGGTTGATGCCCAACCTCTCATGTGGGACCTTATCAAATGCCTTCTGAAAATTCAGATAAGTGGGATTATTGGTCAGAGTCATGACTTTTGGTGGTGTGTGCGTGATTGTACCCTGGTGTCCTATTCTGCCACATTAAACAGGTTTGAAAATGGATATTATTTTTGAACCAGTGTATTTTGGAGCATTTTTATTCAGTCAACTGCTGTGGTCATCATTTTGAGAGGTTTAAACACCTTTCACTGAAGAGATTCTTTGGGAGCCACATAATTCAGACTATAAGTTTATGTACTGTATTTTTTTAATTGTTTGCTGCAGAGCATTAGGTAATTTTACAAAGTTTTACTGTTTGAACTTGTGTCATCTGCAGGCTCTTTTCATGGTCAACGGCTGTGCCATTTTAACTGCTCCTTGACGTGATGCTGTACATTGCAAATGCTTCTCCAATTTGGCTTTAGAATGGCTTTACAGTTTTTTCTTTCTGACTCTCATTGCTGATACTGCCATTTGTGAAATGTAACTCTGTGAAAATGGTGTTATAATAATGCCTGAAACATGGCAGGAAAATGAAATGGGTGAAAAGGTGTTTGATTTTATTTGAAATGTTCCTCAACTTACAGGGAAGACTTGGGGATTGGTGGCAGGTGTCACACACGTGCGATTGGGAGGCAGTCAGGGCTTAACTGAGCAAAGGAATGTGTCCAGAGAGGGGTTGGCAAAGTGCACTAATGCCTGTTCTTCTTCATCTACAGATCCTCAGATAAGAAGGATTTAGGGCAGAGTGGTGGCTCTGAGGCTAAGGATCTGTGCTGGTATCCAGAAGGTTGCCGGTTCGAATCCCCATCATTGCCAAAAGATATCCTACTCTGCTGGGCCCTTGAGCAAGACTCTTAACCTGTAATTGCTCCAGGGGCGCTGTACAATGGCTGAGCCTGTGCTCCGATCCCAAGGGGTATGCAAAAACTAACAAATTCCTAATACAAGAAATTGTATAAGGTGAAATAATGAACAGAACAAAGAAGACTTCCTAAAACCTCACTTCCGGTTCCATCCACCATCACCCTCATTTCCAGTTCCTCCCATAGATCCTCCCATTAACTTCTCTACCTGACGCCATTTCCCCCCCTCAGTTTCACATCTTCCCTTCTGAGCTGTAATATAAAACGCCCTGTAGATGGTTACCAGCAGTCCAATGTTAGGCTCAGTCTCGAGAGACTACCCTTTTGTACATTACAATTTTGGCAACTTGTTTACTTTTTTGTTTTTTGTCGACGGTATACAGGGTGGTACCCCAAACCTTTTTTGTACTCTTGCCTCTTCATTTACACAGGATTGGCACTCCAGCCACCATGCAAAACCTCACACTGTTCCAATGTGGTGCTGATGTGTCACCCATTGCACAGCTGCACTCGAGTCCCAATCCGGTTGGTTTGTCGTGTGGTGGGTGCAGCAACGTGCTATCAGTGCATGCGTCCAACCCCTGTCTCTCTCTCTCTTCCATATTAAGTATTTCACCCTTTACTGCTGCTTGTAGGCTCAATCGTATTTGACCAAAGGCAGATTGCGGCTGCACTGCCCAGTAGTAAACGCTGCCGTGTAATGGCAGTATATTAGCGGCTTCTTATGAAATGGGGTAAGGAAAAACCAGCGACCCTTACATCAACCTGTACACACAAACTCAGAGTTGGAGATCTTCCTTAATTATGCTAGGCCACCAGAACGCTCCTCCTCAAATGTTAATTGAGTGGCTCTGATTTCCTGGAGACACCCGTGTTTGTGTTTATTATATTTTGTAGACATAAATGTTAAGCTTTTATCGCTATGAACAGACCTCACAATTGCTGACAGTTCAAATAGTTACAACTGAAATATTCTAATAAACACGTTGTAATGGCAGGCAGAAATTAGGAACTATCCTCCTTTTTTAAAGCACAGCAGAAGGGCCATCAAGGACACTGTACTTGATACATCGTTTATATCTTATAAAGAGGACAAATCGAACGTGATGTCAACTCGATATTCACGGCCAGTAACCCTTCCTCTACAAACATCACCACGTTATACAGGGACCGACCGAAATTGGAGTTGTTTCTGAATGGGCTTCTAGATGATCATTGACCCAACATTTAGGTAAGTAGATAAAAGCACAACAGATAGCAGCCAAACCAGGGAATGAACCCAACCTTCTCAAGCTGTGAGGTATCTGTGATGACCACCATTCCATTATGACACTCCCTGCAGAAATTCACGAACGGCTTACAATTTTACATGCAAATGTGAAAGGGAATGAAAAGAAAATTGCATCTGACAAAGCAAAACTGCTGGCCATATTCAAAGACTTAACGTTTAGGACGTGCTATCTATGTGATGAAGAGTCAATTATTTTGTCAATCAGCAATATAAGTGAAGTATGAAATCTCTGTGGAAGGTTTGTCGATTGATTGCAGCAAAACAATGGCCTCTTCCCACATCTGTGAAATATGTTAAATGGTTTAGTGATTTTGCAGATCACTTAAAGCGATTTATTAAAACATTCAGCTTAATCATTGATCCGATTACTGCCGGCACTAAGAAATGTGCTCATCCTTTTAAGTGGACTAAGTAGGCTTTTGAAACTTTAATAGAAAAATGAGTCGTACATCGGCCTCTGCGTTATTAAGGTGTTTCATTTGGACAGATAGAATGTTCAACCAGACAAAATTATTAGTGAGCTGAAAGATCTTTCTTTATGGGCTGTGCAGAAACATAGTTACCAATGTATGATTTCAGGCTGACAATTAGTATCGACTCAACCACTACTCAAAACAGAAATTTCTCAAAACATTTCTAATTACAACCACAGCTTATTTCTTCCTTAGAATATTTCAAGTGGACGTGGGACCTCATGTTGTCGTTTTATCGCAGTGTCATCCAGTCTGTTATCACTTTCTGTTTCATTGCCTGGTTTTGTCATCTTTCAAATAAGAATTCACAAAACAAATCTCTAGTAGGTTACCAATCTTGCCAATAAAACTACTGGAGCAGATGTGGATGATTTAGGAAATGTGAGACAGACAGACTGTTTTTGAAGAACGTGGACATCATCTGAGCTGATGACAGACATCCACGACACGCAGAACTCACCTTCAGTAAAATCAGGGAGGATAGTCGCTTTAAAGAGCATTCTCAGTGCAACACGGCGATTTAATAGCAAGTGACATAAAGTTACTCATATACAGTTTTAGGTGCAACTTGCTGTCAGACTGTCGAAGCACATGGCACAAAACTATCGTTTTTTTCGAATGATGTAAATATTTGTGTGCAACTTTTAAATTGTTTCTCTCTCAGCGTTTGTATTTTTGTCTGGGATGCAGCCGAGAAGACAAATGTCATGTTGTCTTCTGTAAACCTGACTAAATAAAAACCATGAACCTCATTAGCAGAAGTCGATACACAGAAACTGTTCCCTTTTCATAGCCGTACTAGGACTAAACCAGACTCGAGGTTGAAGCAATGCTGAAGAAACGTCAAAACAGAATCACTTTCACCAAGTAGGTTTGCTTTTCTTTTGGTTTCTTGAGAGTGAAGTCTCTCATAGACGTCTTTCCTTTGTTTGAGATGAGGTTTGGAATATTACATTGTGTGTGCTGCGATTATTTTATAGCACACCTGTAGAACCAGAACTGAAAAAATAACAATTTGATAATGGTGAGCCTAATTTGTTTAGCATACATGCAGCTGAAGTGAGGACATATCTTTAAGGCAGGGACTTTAAGTGATTAAAGCAGGCCTGAGCCATCACTTTTAGGCAGAGGCCATGAGCGGTTAGAGCAGATGCACTGTGACCAGTATAAAAGAACACACACGACAACGTGAAAGGTTTAGGGATCCTTGGTTAGGAAGGTCTTTACAGACATGAGCTCCAAATAGAAATGAGGGCAAAAAAGTAAAATGGCTGCCATACATAGTTGTTAGACAGGAAGTGATGTAATGGGAGGATGGCATTCTGGGAACCGGAAATGACATCAGAAGGAGGTGGGATCAAGGGCGGTATTCGGGGGTGGCAAGTGGGGTGACCGCCCCAGGCCCCACTTTTGAGGGCCGCGTGTCCCGTTCAAGTCGATTTGTCAAATTGTATTCTCCAGTTTATATATATTTGAGATGCTTCTAAGAGGAAAGTGAAATTCCGTACATGTATGAATTTGAAAACAATCCATAGTCGGAATATTAATGCACAAAAACATGTATCGCTAATGATAACCGGCTGACATGATTTCAACGTGAGTTATGACTGTGACATCCTGCATATCAAGACTCAGCGTATACTTGCAATCTGGGTATTTTTCTAGAAGATGCCCTGCTAATTTCCGCATGACACCGCATCGCATTTCACACTGTTGTGGTATAGTCATGAATTATGAATTGCACTTTTTTAATAGATTATATCGTAATATTTTGATAAAGTCCACATGCAAAAATTTAGCTGAATACTGTAATGAGAAAATCCAGTGTATGTTAATATTATTTTTATTAAATTTGCTCGCAACTTCATACAGTCCACACATACCAGTAACAGCGTTTGACCTAACCAGCCTCGTGTGGGCTTGGTCAGCCCTAGGCCCCGCACACCCCTAAGGCCGCCTCTGGGTGGGATCTTGACCAGCATAAGAGGAGGTGATGTTGGCGGTCTTCTGAGGACTGGAAGTGGCTTTAGGATGAGAGTTTGTTGGGAGGTCTGCAGGGAAAGAGGAGAGAGAGTTAGAGGGCAGTGCCAGCCCCAGGTCTGGTGGGGACATACAGATATTTGAGCCCATAAACTGACTCCCAAGAACACGTGTGACACCAGACAGAGAAAAAGATCCTATATTGGTTGTTAGAAGATAAGATATTGAAACAGCTCAGATAGTCGTTACCCATACCTGGTCGTTTTCACAAAGGGCTCACTGAATTTGCAAAATGTGTGGGCATTTAAGATGGTCAGGGAACTTCAAAAAGTTAGAAGCCGTCTGCAAGAAATGCCTCCTGCGCGCCACTGAACCAGAACTACAGTCATCAGCATCACTGAAGAACTGGACGATGATTGTACTGCTTCTGTGGCTTCTGTTCAGCCTGGATTGTATGCATACATGATGATACTACAAATGTATTTTGGGAGTGAAAGCCACATGTTCAAGCAAGTTACATTATATACAATGAGGGAAATAAGTATTGTTTAAAGCGAAAAAAATTCCCATGAGGCTAATCACAAGAAATCCTCGCCAGATATTGGTACAAGACTTCACAACACTATAGGCCATAAAGAAAGCTATATGAAATAAAGTGGAATGACACGGGGAAAAAGTATTGAACATGGTAGTTTAATACTTAGTGGAGAAGCCTTTGTTTGTAATGACAGCTTCAAGAAGCTTCCTGTATAAAGAAACCAATTGCCAGCAGTGCTCAGGTGTGATTTTTAACCCATTCTTCTGAAGTGATTGTCTTTAAATCTTGTGAACCCTGATCTTTAGTTCCTTCCACAGATGTTCAATCAGGTAAGTGACTGGGCCATTCTAACAACTTGATTTTCTTTCTCTGAAAGCAGCTGAGAGTTTCCCACATCTCATCCTCATCATCCTGGTGGAGGGTTGCAGGTTCATTTCAAGTATCTCTTGCTACATGGCCCATTCATTGTTCAAGGGATGAGAAACAGCCCCACACCATAATGCTTCCACGTCCAAACTTCACTGTTGGTATAGTGTTTTTTGTGTGATGTGCAGTGCCATTCCTTCTCCAAACATGGTCTCGTCTAACCAGACTACATTCACCCAGTACTTCGTAGGCTTGTCCAAATGTTGTCTAAGTATTTTTTAACATTACGAAAAACAATAACACCAATAAGTTAAGCGTATACCATCCATCCATCCATCCATCCTCTTCCGCTTATTCGAGGTCGGGTCGCGGGGGCAGCAGCTTGAGCAGAGATGCCCAGACTTCCCTCTCCCCAGCCACTTCTTCTAGCTCTTCCGGGAGAATCCCAAGGTGTTCCCAGGCCAGCCGAGAGACATAGTCCCTCCAGCGTGTCCTGGGTCTTCCCCGGGGCCTCCTCCTGGTTGGACGTGCCCGGAACACCTCACCAGGGAGGCGTCCAGGAGGCATCCTGATCAGATGCCCGAGCCACCTCATCTGACTCCTCTCGATGCGGAGGAGCAGCGGCTCTACTCTGAGCCCCTCCCGGATGACTGAGCTTCTCACCCTATCTTTAAGGGAGAGCCCAGACACCCTGCAGAGGAAACTCATTTCAGCCGCTTGTATACGCGATCTCGTTCTTTCGGTCACTACCCATAGCTCATGACCATAGGTGAGGGTAGGAACATAGATCGACTGGTAAATTGAGAGCTTTGCCTTATGGCTCAGCTCCTTTTTCACCACGACAGACCGATGCAGAGCCCGCATCACTGCGGACGCCGCACCGATCCACCTGTCGATCTCACGCTCCATTCTTCCCTCACTCATGAACAAGACCCCAAGATACTTGAACTCCTCCACTTGGGGCAGGATCTCGCTACCAACCCTGAGAGGGCACTCCACCCTTTTCCGGCTGAGGACCATGGTCTCGGATTTGGAGGTGCTGATTCCCATCCCAGCCGCTTCACACTCAGCTGCGAACCGATCCAGAGAGAGCTGAAGATCACGGCCTGATGAAGCAAACAGGACAACATCATCTGCAAAAAGTGTATACCTAAAGAGTTATTATCCAGTACCGTTTTTATATACTACCTTTAAAGATTTTATGAAATAAAATTTTCATTTAAAGGATTAACTTTTCATATTAGCTCGTTCCAATGTCAGTATGTAGCCCTAGTGTTTGATTTCTTGATTTATACATTCTGACATAGGTGGTGGGGCGTGGGGAAGGGGGTTTATGGCAGTCCTGGCGCAATGCTTGAGAAAAGTTGCGTAGCTACATTTATGCTCTTTTTTTTTTCATTTCATGTTTCTGTAAGAAGATCGATTGAATGTCATATCCCACAAGTGCTAAGTAAGTTATCTCTGAGTGGCACTAAACCCAGAAAAAGTCTCTACTACCTCTGTATTTAACTCACCAGTCTGCCAGCCAGCTCACAGTGCCAACTACCCTAATATAATGACAAAATTCTACGAAATAGAAGTGTAAAGATTATCCCTACCCATGTTTCAAGTTTGTAGTATCTTCACTAATTTATGCAAAAACGCAACATAACTACCAGATTCACTGTCAGTTTTTAAGCAAGATAACTGCTAGAGAGTACTTTTTAGTGTGCCAGGAACAAAGGTGTGGGTAGAGCAGTGTTTTTCAACCATTTTCTGTGGTGGCACACTTGTAACCCAAAACATTCCAAGGCGTACCACAATTCTTCCAAACAGAAAAGCATTAAATCTTTTAAGATGTGCTAAACTGTCCAAAGGGGCAGGACATGAGGCAGCAGAAAAAGCAGCTTTCGAGATTGATGTTCGTAGACACAGCACTTGGGTAAAGTATAATTTTCAATCATTGATGGTGATGAACAATTGAGTATAGTATTTGTGCAGTTTCAATTAAATCAGTCTTTAGCAGTTCTTTCAGCAGTTCTTTCAAAGTCAACAGTCGTTCTTGATCATTTAAGTTTTACTTTGACATGTCTCTGAGAATTAATACATTGGCTTCGTTTTCTTATTGCCTTCTTGGAAGGCATTCAAATTCAGGTTGTACTTGCTCAAGCGGTATCTTTTTTAAAAGGTCAGGAGTCAGGTTTAAACTTTACCATCAACTTTTTTTTAATTCCTTTGTATAATTATGTAATTCAGTATATATTGACTTAAGCATGGGAAAGGTGCTATATAAATAAAATGTATTATTATTATTATTAACTTATGTATTAATTTTATAATTACGTTATAATATTAGCTGTGATTAATCTCAATTAATTAAATACATTTATGCGATTAAATAGGTAATTTTTTTAATGGATTCCCAGCCCGAATATATATAATATATATATCCACAAAGAGAGAAAATTGCACATTTTAAAATAGTTTTTATTCCTAAGCTTTCGACAACCTGCCAGGTGTCATTATCAGAGGAAAGTGATTAGACATATAGAAATCAAAGGCAATTTATAGCAAGTGAAGGGTGGTGGTGGAGGGAGAGGTTGTTAGGTGGGGTGCATTAATAAGGTGGGGTTTGGAAGTTGTAGGTCATAAAGTCTTTTTTATTCTTGGATGTTCATCCTTTTATGCCTGCATGTGGGTTCAAGTGCAAGTGTCTGTTAATGGCGTTTTCATTAGGGAGCCAAGATTCAGCCAGCTCTCTGGCACTTTTAGTATTGGCCCTGAATTTTACTTTCACAGTGTCCCAGTTAAATGTGTATCTGGTGGAACTTGTATATGTGTAAATGAGAAACTGTGGGTCTTTCTTCCTTCTGTCGGCATTGCAATGTTCTTGTATATGTTTTGTTCGTCTTTTTGATGTTTGTCCCACATATACTGCTACAAGTTCCACAGGGAAGGTCCCCTTGTCCTGGGCAAGTGGTTCAAATGCATTTGTAAGAACATTAAAACAATCTAGATGAGAACAGGCCATTCAGCCCAACAAAGCTTGCCAGTCCTATCCACATAATTCATCTAAAAAAAACATCAAGTCGAGTTATGAAAGTCCCTAAAGTCTTACTGTCTACCACACTACTTGGTAGCTTATTCCAAGTTTCTATCGTTTTTTGTGTAAAGAAAAACTTCCTAATGTTTGTGTGAAATTTACCCTTAACAAGTTTCAAACTGTGTCCCCGTGTTCTTGATGAACTTATTTTAAAATAACTGTCTTGATCCACTGTACTAATTCCCTTCATAATTTTAAACACTTCAATCATGTCACCTCTTAATCTTCTTTTGCTTAAACTGTATAGGCTTAGCTCTTTTAATTTTTCCTCATAATTTATCCTCTTTAGCCTTGGAATCAGCCTAGTTGCTCTTCTCTGGACCTTTTCTAGTGCTGCTATGTCCTTTTTTGTAGCCTGGAGACCAAAACTGCACACAGTACTCCAGATGAGGCCTCACCAGTGCATTATAAAGGTTGAGCATAACCTCCTTGGACTTGTACTCCACACATCGTGCTATATAACCTAACATTCTGTTAGCCTTCTTAATGGCTTCTGAACACTGTCGGGAAGTCGATAGCTTAGAGTCCACTATGACTCCTAAATCCTTCTCATAAGGTGTACTCTCGATTTTCCGACTGCCCATTCTGTATTCAAACCTCACATTTTTACTTCCTATGTGTAATACTTTACATTTACTGACATTAAATTTCATCTCCCACAAATCTGCCCAAGCCTGTATGCTATCCTAGTCCTTCTGTAATTATTCCAAATGATTCAAAAAAAAAAACGGATTCCAAATTATCTGCCAATCTTGGTATCATCTATAAACTTAAACAGTTTGTTATTTATATCCCTACCTAAATCATTTATATATATTAAAAATTGCAGCAGCCCTAGCAGTGACCCCTGTGGAACACCACTCTTAATGTTTCTCAAATCATTGTTCAAAGCCCGTCTTGTCCTGCATTTTGTCGTCTTATTTTCCTGTTCCACCTCTGTTCCTTGCTGATGTTCATTCTGAATTCAAACAGCAGAGGATTATTCCTTTTTATCTGAAAGGACGTACCTAACATTTGATCTGTTGATGGTAGACATCTAATTTCAGAGCGGTCTAACCTCCTGTATTCTTAGTGTTCCGATTTTTTCTTGCCTGATGGCATTGTGAGCCTTGCCAGTTCACCTATTCTTTCATCTTTCTTATAGGCTTGTTGCTGAATTTGATCCAAGAGTCGTAAGTGGTTTAGAAAAAAGCAGTCCTAAAACGATGTGAAAATCAATCCCGAGGGTACTCTCATCAGTGGAGGCTCTGGTGCAGTGGCAGGTTATTCTTAATGGCCTTAAACATAATGCTTAGGTGTGTTTGAATGAAGTGGATCTCTAACTGTAACCTTCATTTTGTTTAACAAATTCTCAAACTTGACATACATCTGGAAAATAAAAAACCTAATACTAACACACAAGTTAAAAATGTCTGGGATCAATTAGACATGTGACTTCACTTTTCAGAATGGCTTGCTATGTAGTTGTACCTTGAAATGTCAATCAACATCAGAAGGTCTGCACATTTCTCACTTTTATCATAAATCATTAGAGTATAATTAATCAACTACAGACTAAGCAATCAGAGTGTAAATTGACAGCAGAATATACAAATCCATTTATTTGTTATTGCGTCATTTTCTAACCTGCTTAATTCAGACGAGGGTCACCGGCTTGTGTGGGGTGGGCTGGAGCCTATCCAAGCTAGCATAGTGCACAAGGCAGGAAGCAAACCCAGGATAGGGCACGAGGGTGAACACACACACACACACAAAACACCCTAGGGCCAATTTAGCATCACCAATTTACCTAACCTGGGAGGAAACAGGAGCACCCAGAGGAAGGCAAGGCAGACACGGGGAGGACCCACAACCCAAGCCCTGGTCTCCATACTGTGAGGCAGCAGCACTACCGCTACGCCACCGTGCTGCTCCTGCTTAGCATCTGAGGTGACAAAAATTTGTGTAACGCAATTTGTTGTCTCTTTATATGAGAAAGGGGCCCCCGACTCTCAATCACAAGAATTTCAAAGCTTTTCCTGCAAAAATGATCAAGATATTAAAGAAAGAAATGTTTCAAAGTGAAATTACTTCATATATACTTAATTTCATTCTAGATTGTGTGACTTATTTATTTAAAGTTAATATAAAAATATTGAAATAAATAATTGGACCACACTGTACATTTTCAAAAATATTAAATGCTTCATTTTATCATTTTCCATCATTTTAATGTAACCGTATATTTTGTGTTCCATTTACTAAAAAGAAATTAGCTGGGCTAAGCACCCAAAAAAGAACAGAAAAAAAAATCTGCCTATTAGTTTATAAATCATTCATACAATTTGGATTCTATACACATTTTAAAAAGTAAATTATTAAGAACTATTTTTTTATTACAAGTTACATAACAAAGTTAATTACAGTGCAAATTGTCCCTTAAGACATTCTCTGGACGTGACTTGTGTTTACATTCTACTTCTTAATCCGATAAATTAATCCGCTCGCTACGTATTCCGATATGTCAATTGTTACTATCCACAGAGTGTACAAAATATAGACAATCGACAAAACCGATTGTTTTACTAATCAGCTACTATTTATAATTTGTGAATTCAACAACACAATTGACTCATAATATACATGTCTGTTTGCATATTAATGGCACATTAATGCACATCTTTACACACATATATATGTACAGTACATACATACATACAGTGGTGTGAAAAACTATTTGCCCCCTTCCTGATTTCTTATTCTTTTGCATGTTTGTCACACAAAATGTTTCTGATCATCAAACACATTTAACCATTAGTCAAATATAACACAAGTAAACACAAAATGCAGTTTTTAAATGATGGTGTTTATTATTTAGGGAGAAAAAAAAATCCAAACCTACAAAAAAAGTGTGAAAAAGTAATTGCCCCCTGAACCTAATAACTGGTTGGGCCACCCTTAGCAGCAATAACTGCAATCAAGCGTTTGCGATAACTTGCAATGAGTCTTTTACAGCGCTCTGGAGGAATTTTGGCCCACTCATCTTTGCAAAATTGTTGTAATTCAGCTTTATTTGAGGGTTTTCTAGCATGAACCGCCTTTTTAAGGTCATGCCATAGCATCTCAATTGGATTCAGATCAGGACTTTGACTAAGCCACTCCAAAGTCTTCGTTTTGTTTTTCTTCAGCCATTCAGAGGTGGATTTGCTGGTGTGTTTTGGGTCATTGTCCTGTTGCAGCACCCAAGATCGCTTCAGCTTGAGTTGACGAACAGATGGCCGGACATTCTCCTTCAGGATTTTTTGGTAGACAGTAGAATTCATGGTTCCATCTATCACAGCAAGCCTTCCAGGTCCTGAAGCAGCAAAACAACCCAGACCATCACACTACCACCACCATATTTTACTATTGGTATGATGTTCTTTTTCTGAAATGCTGTGTTCCTTTTACGCCAGATGTAACGGGACATTTGCCTTCCAAAAAGTTCAACTTTTGTCTCATCAGTCCACAAGGTATTTTCCCAAAAGTCTTGGCAATCATTGAGATGTTTCTTAGCAAAATTGAGACGAGCCCTAATGTTCTTTTTGCTTAACAGTGGTTTGCGTCTTGGACATCTGCCATGCAGGCCGTTTTTGCCCAGTCTCTTTCTTATGGTGGAGTCGTGAACACTGACCTTAACTGAGGCAAGTGAGGCCTGCAGTTCTTTAGACGTTGTCCTGGGGTCTTTTGTGACCTCTCGGATGAGTCGTCTCTGCGCTCTTGGGGTAATTTTGGTCGGCCGGCCACTCCTGGGAAGGTTCACCACTGTTCCATGTTTTTGCCATTTGTGGATAATGGCTCTCACTGTGGTTCGCTGGAGTCCCAAAGCTTTAGAAATGGCTTTATAACCTTTACCATACTGATAGATCTCAATTACTTCTGTTCTCATTTGTTCCTGAATTTCTTTGGATCTTGGCATGATGTCTAGCTTTTGAGGTGCTTTTGGTCTACTTCTCTGTGTCAGGCAGCTCCTATTTAAGTGATTTCTTGATTGAAACAGGTGTGGCAGTAATCAGGCCTGGGGGTGACTACGGAAATTGAACTCAGGTGTGATACACCACAGTTAGGTTATTTTTTAACAAGGGGGCAATTACTTTTTCACACAGGGCCATGTAGGTTTGGATTTTTTTTCTCCCTAAATAATAAAAACCATCATTTACAAACTGCATTTTGTGTTTACTTGTGTTATATTTGACTAATGGTTAAATGTGTTTGATGATCAGAAACATTTTGTGTGACAAACATGCAAAAGAATAAGAAATCAGGAAGGGGGCAAATAGTTTTTCACACCACTGTACATACCGTACTGTGACTTTATAAAATGTAAAAAAAAAAGATGTTGCCAATTTAAGTACAGTAACTAAATTACTTCACAGGATGAATTTTAATGTCACATCAGGCTTACTTTTGGTGTATAATTTAATTTTGTCTATATGCCCTTTTATTTCTATGCATATATTTTATGTACAAATGTATAATTAGTAATAAAGAATGATTCATTAATATGCAAACATTTTCTTTGTTTCAAGTGAGCTTCTAATAGGCCACCAAACTTTGTTCACGGCTCGCATCTTGTTCCTGCTGCAAATGCTTTTACCATCCATTATTGAAAGTTGCTGTTTCTTATTTTGATTTCATGAAGTAAGCTGTCCTTCTCCATCTGAGATTCAGCTAGAGCAAGCTTGGCTTTCGACAGCTCCAGCTTCAAACATTCATTCTCTTCAAGAAGCTGAAAAAGTAAAAAAAGATAATAGTAATTAAAAACAAGCCACAAAATGTACACATGGCACAGTATTCAGTCAACTGCTTTGAAAATTGGAGCTATGGTCGTCCAAACAAACAGCAGGCTGGTGCAACGGAGAAACTTTGGGGTGCCAGACAGGCTGTGCCCATTTACTTGTAGGAAATCAAACAAAAACAACTTGCACTGACATTCAGTAAATTTTCAACAAAACAAGTTTGCCCTTTAGCAGTTGGGCTATTGTTGTGATGTGATATTTTGCATATAAGTTGATACATATTTTGTATGTCTTTATTTGTAACTTAGGCAAAGCAATGTAATATTAGTGTTACATTAGTGAGAAGCATTCATGTTTAAACCCCCCACCGCGGTTGGGGGGATGTGCCTCAGACAAGTTTGGTAAATGTTTCTCTGAAGTCTCTCAACTCCCACACAAAGCCAGGCTGCCTAACTGCCGAGCTTTACCTTAACATATGGTTTTGGGGGCTGGCAGGTGTGAAGGTGTTCTATCCCCCCATTGGTCTGAAGTATGGCTGTGTGGAATTGGCTTGTATCAGAAGCCTTTAAGTACCTATTGGCTCCAGGGGTTGGACAGAACATCTATACTTTTGCTCACTCCCTCACTCTCTCCCTCCCTCTTTCCAAATGATAAAAGACCATCTCACACCATGAACTGAAAAGGACAACACAATGAAGAGCACAGCTCGGCAGCCATATTGAGACAGGTATGCGGCCTGTTCTGAAGAAAGCTGACCACAAATGATGCCTTAACTAGAGACATTTTTAAGTAACTAACAAGTCTGTGTGCTGCCTGAAACTACACATCACCATTTATCAGGTTGTATGGTTGCCAATATTCAAATGTACTTTGCATATTGTTATTATTTATGAATGTTATCAATAATACATTGTTTAAATTGTAACTTAACTCCTGCTTGTCTTTTACTACACCTAATTGCCTGAAGTTATAGATGTAGAAGGGAAGGTGGGGAGAAGTTATATACTATAATACTTTATAAACATTGGTAAGTCTGTGAGATCTGAGGCATTCTGACAAAGGCTACATATTAATAATACACAAGGGGAAAGTAGAGTAAAATATTTCTCTACCAAGGCAAAACAGCTATTTAAACGATTTAAACAAAATCTCTCTGTAAGGATGCGAAGCGCTTCTCCTTGGGTTGCTTAAACGGTAAGAGACGCCTTCCTCCAGGCAGTCTCGTTTTTATAGCCCCGGCAGTGGAAGGGACGAAGTTGTCTGC
The DNA here is from genome assembly GCF_900747795.2 of Erpetoichthys calabaricus. Classification (NCBI taxonomy): domain Eukaryota; kingdom Metazoa; phylum Chordata; class Cladistia; order Polypteriformes; family Polypteridae; genus Erpetoichthys; species Erpetoichthys calabaricus. The sequence goes on from NC_041394.2 coordinate 294,010,739, forward strand.
CCTCACTGGTGGTCTTTCTGTGCTGTGGTGCAAAAAATGAGACAAGGTAGTGAGCGGCAGCACCCCCTCTCGGCTTGGGGTGGTATCACATGCATTACCTGTGAAGAACTCTGAACAGGAGGGACCCTTTGACGAGCAGGTGTTACATTTTTAGCTTTTTATTAATGGCAGACATACCATGTTGGCAACTAAATATTTTTGTAACAATAAATTATATTCAAAAATAACAGTGATAATAGAAAGTACAGTACATATAATACATGTGTTTTTAACATCACTTAACAATAACACATAGTTAAAAGACAAAACCAAACAGGCTTGTGGTGGCTGAAACAGCAATGACCGACAGCAGACTCTAACTAAAATGGCATTGATTGTGTTTTTCTTTATTTGTTGCTCATGGCTAACCCCAGTTCACATTTCTTAAACGTTACATTTTTCAAAGAAAATGCCCAGCAGAGTTAAAATCTGTGTTGCAGTCTCTGTCTTCCCTGACATTTCAATAACATGTATTGGAGTTTTGTTTTGATATGTAAAATAGAAAAATACAAGTTGAAAATAATCTCTCGCAATGTAAATGTAAAAAATTAATCAAAAATTCGTATTTGGTGTTTTAGGAGAGACAAACATTTACCAATGCTTAAACGGTATTTTTAAAAATTTATACTGCATGTTGTGTTCTTATTATACCGTGCCTCAATAAAACAAAATTCCTCAAGAATAAGTGTTAACACATTTCTATGGCATTGCTCCACTGGGAGCCAAATTGTTTCATGAAGGCAGACAGACAGACATGACAACAGCAAAGGTGCTTTCACATTTTATACAAAAACAGCTAAAAAGGAAGATGATATGCCTGTCCGTGGTTGGACATAGCTGCCAGGATTAAAGCAGGTACTTTATAACCCTAAAAAGAATATGTTAAAGAAATATGTTAAATCTGACTGCAGACAGTACATATACAAACACTTTATCACTCTGTCTGTGTGTGTGCAACCCAGGTACTAGTAGTTTATTTTGTTAATGTGTCGAAGACGCCATGGCTAAGATGCACACTAAGTCAAAGATCTGTTAACAATGGACTTTTCTCTCCTAGCTTGTTACATTACATACTCAAATTAAAACACATCAACATGGAAAAGGTACCTATCATTAACATGACAAATTGTAGAGCTTTTTAAAGTGCGTTCATATATAAAGCACCTATTGCACAAGCCTATATCTGACCGTTCGTATGAAACATCTCGGCCCCCATTTAACCAGTTTTTTTTTTTAATTGGGGCACAATTATTCTACAGTGAAATTTGTTGAGACTGTTCCATTTGTGTTGAGATAACCTGAACAGATCGCCCAATACAAAGTCAAGAAATTTCAAAAACTCCCATTGGTGAACCTGCAAACTTGTCTATCAAAACAGAGAAACATTCTGTGCAACTTTAATTACAAATTAGATTACTGTTTCAATTTTACCTTGACTGCAGTTATGTGTATTTTGCATATTTTCCTCTTTTTCACCTCTGCTACCGATGACAAACAGATCCCCAATATAAGTTAATGAAACCCAGGCAGACTGCGTGCGTGGGAAGACTGATAGTCATGGTCACTGGCTGTTTATGCGGGCAACTGATCGGGCAGTAAATCTGGCATCTGCAAGTCCAGTTGGGCACACACGGAATCCTTTCCATCAGCTTGTTGTGTCTGCTTTATGAAATCAGGCTTGAGTGCAAATAGAAGAGAACCAGTGCATCAGCATTTCACTTCTCCCCGTGCTTTAAGTCAGTGTTTCCTGTGGACCAACACTGGTTGTTTTGTGCTTGTCTGCAAAATTTCAGACATGTCAAGTATATTAACTCTGTTATTGCCTACTGCCGGTCCACAGAACTCCATTGCTATTAAACCCAGAAAATCAAGCAGCTCAAAACCTCACAGGGGAAACCTCACTCTTTGATCGAATGTTTATCAATCAAGCTGCTTGAAACTCCACAGAGAGCCCCTTGTTTACAAAGAGATTAACTAAAAAACAGTGCACTTGTCAGAAAGGTTATAAAACCACTGTAACTTCACTGATCTTCATCTGGATATGAATGAAGTGCCCTGTGGCCATAACTATTTCACTGACATTATAATAATATGCTAGCTGTATAAGCCCGTACTGTAAAAAGCCTGGGGTCCTAGAAACTATTGAAATTGTCAGAAAAAAAATTGAAATGTAGAGATGTCAGGTAATTGAAAGGAACTACTCTGGGCATCTCTCTCCTAGGAGGATTCATTTTGCCGACGTGTTTGCATCGCTTGTGCATTAGCGGCAGGAGGAAAAGTAAAAGGGATACCGTTTTGTCAATGTCAGTAGCTAAGCGACTATGTCTTTAATTTTGCTGACGTGCAGGCCCCACTTGTGTTATTAGCAGCTAAGGGAGTTTTCTGTTTCCTCCGAGGTGGAGCCCTTACCCCGACTTCACCTCTCACTTCCGGGCCGGACAGACACACACACTTCCACGCGTTGACGTTTATATATAAGACTAGGGTGACCAGATGTTACGGTGACAGGGACAGTCCCAATTTCAAGCTACAAGTCCCGATAAATAACTGACGAATATCAAAATGTCCCAGTTTTAACAGGCTGCCCATCTAATAAAGTTTGTCACTGCTGCAAACATTGCTTTGCCAAAACAAACATTGTCACAATGTATTTACAACAACTTGCACAAAACTCCAAAAGGAAACCCCATTTGATTAACAACTTGCATTATATTTAAACAGCATTGCAAGGAGGGACGAGAAGCAGACAAAAACAGAGCTGTGCCATTTATTTGTGTATACTTCAAACACTGTTTGCAATCCTGTGAAAGGGTTTTTTTTCTTTCCCATGCCCTCATCCTTCTCTGATGATGATGAGATAAAGCAGACATTAAACAATTGAGGATGTGATTTATGTGTAGGCATACATGTTACTCAAGTATCCCAGTTTGGGACTTTGAAATCTAATCACCCTACAATTTACCACAATCACCTGATATCCATAATGGTCACCTGCTCTAATAAAGTTTGCCTTACACTTCTGTTATTCCCTAACATTTGTCAAAACTGAATTGCTCTGCAGGTCCCATTTTAAGAAAATGAATATGGCCAGACATGCTCAAGCACAGATGGAGTTAATTAGAAAGGTTTTTATTATTTTTTTTGGTTATTATCACTGTATATAAATATGTGTGTGTGTGTATGTGTGCAAGAGAGTGGACCCTGTGATGGACTAGAGTCCTGCCAAGGCCTGTTTTCAGCCTTTTGCCCAGTCCTTGGTACCCACAACCCTGAAATGGATTTAGAAGGTTCTAGAACCTAGCTAGTGAACTCAGACCATTGAGGGCCATAGTGCCAACAGAGCCCTCAAATGTACCTGAAAGTTACGCCGTGTGTACATTTTCTACTTGTTTTGTTTAAATGAGGAGCAATCTGAAATAAAAAAAAATTAAAAATGTAGAGATTTGTGTGTGTTTTTACAACAGTCTAAATTAAGCTCAATCACCTTTTACTTTCTTGTTGGCAGTCAATCGAGAAGTTTAAGGCAGCATGCTGCTTCTGTGGTTACACAGTAGCAATGACTCAGCCATGAGAAAAGAACTCCATGACTGCAGAGCTCCTTGCCAGAATTGTAGTTAAAAGCAGATTTTGGTACAGGTGTAGAAAGCCTGTACAGTAAGCAAAGTTCCCAAAAGCACAATGATGGAAGCTGAAAGAATATGTAACCACCAGGACTATTTCAAAGGCTGAGAGGATAACAGCAATATGTATCCTAATCCTATGGGACAGTGGCTAGATGCAATTCCTGAGAACAAGAAGGGAGGCTGCTCAAGGCAGACTTTGCTGTATCCTGTGGCAAAACTAAAATGGAGCTTTTCAATGAAGTACAGAAAAATGGGTGAGAATAAATGACTTCAAAAATGATTATATAGAATAAAGAGTAGTGAAACGTCAAGCAAAATGACACCTTTTATTGGCTAACTAAAAAGATTACAATATGCAAGCTTTCGAGACAACTCAGGCCCCTTCTTCAAGCAAGATGTAATACAGAAACTGGAATTCCCTGTGTTTACATACACACTAGGACAAATAACAACAAAATGCCTGAAGAAGGGGCCTGAGTTGCCTCGAAAGCTTGCATATTGTAATCTTTTTAGTTAGCCAATAGTCATTTTGCTTGGCTTTTCACTGCATTCATAATGGCTAACACGGTACAACACCCTAGTACTATAGAATAAAGAGAAAATTACAGTTTTGCCAAAGTGTTTTTCAGATGGCCATGGATAACAGCAACTTCTTTGAAGCAAAGAAAAGAGTGTAAAAGGTATGGTAGTTCAGCCCGGACACAAACAGGCAGACGCAGAATGTCCTGAAAACACACACGTTTATTTACAGTTCCCACACACAACACAGTGCCCATGCACCAAACACCCTTCAAAAGTCCGTCTCTCCCGTTTGGACTTCCTTCTACCGCCTTTACTCCTCTCATCCCAAGCTCCGTCTTCTTCCTCCCGACTCCAGCTCGTCTACTCGAGGGAGGCGGCCTCTTTTATAGCCACCCGGATGTGCTCCAGGTGCTCTGTGACGGTCTTCCGGCAGCACTTCCTGGTGTGGCGCAAGTGCCACATGAGCACCCAGAAGCACTCTGTGTGTCCCTGGAATTCCTTTCGGCAGCACTTCCGGGTGTGGCGGAAGTGCTGACATCCAGAGCTCCACAATCCTCTGGGCCACGGACCCCAATAGGGTTGAGCCTCCATGCTCAGTTCCCGTGGCCCCCATACAGACCAAGGCGGCTGCTCTCTTGTAGTCCAGGGGAGGTATAGTCCCTCTCCTGGTCCTTCCAGGCATCCTGGCCGGGCATAACCCCCGGCCGTCCGTCACAAAGAAAGCTTAGAACAAAAGAAGAAAAAATGAGAACACAATGTTCCCTATGAAAAGGCAAGACACACTGAAAATGACGGGCTGTCTGAGAACAAAAGTGCAACACTAGCTATGAAATTATGTGAATTTCCCCTTGGGATTAATAAAGTATCTATCTATCTATCTATCTATGAAATGAAAATGTAAGCAGACCAGGCCTGCTTTATTATGGCACTTTTTTAAAGAATGCCTTAGCTAAATTAAGAAAAAATGGACGCTTTAAATTACAGATATCTCTCTCTCTATTTCTTTCTCTCCTGGTTATTCTGAAGCAAAGCTTGCCATTTTGGACACTGATTTGAATCGCTCTGGTTGTATCTTTTCTTCTGTTTTTGGCTTCTAGTAAACTTAAGTAATAATTTAAATAAAAGTGCGACCGTTACCTCACTGCCTTGTTTATTGATATCATCTTCCCTAAGTAATAAGTAGATAATAGCAAGCTGTAATTGTTCGAGTGATTTGTTATCTGACATACTCCTGTCAAAGGCCTGTCTTATAAGTTTTAAGGTTAAGTTCTTTCAAAAGCAGCACTTCAAATAGGGCCCACCGTGTCTCAGCATGGGAAGACTTTCAAGTAAGCCCTTGGCTTCTGTTAGATTGTGTAGCCCCTTTCAAAGGCAGGTATCTGAGTAAGACAAGCGTGGCAGGACTAGCCCTTGCAGCGGTTCCTGCCTTTTGCTATGGTATTCTGAAGTGTAGCCCCTTCAGAGAAAGTGCCCAGTGGCAGCGATTCCTTGGCAGCTGTAAATGTATTCTTGCTTGCTCTGTTTTGAAGCTAAGGTCATCAGACATAGCAATGTTGCTTGACTGAATACTTATGTACATGTGCTTTCTCAATTTTTTTTATTTTTAATAAATTTACAAAAACCTCAAGTAAACTTTTTTCACGTTGTCAATATGGGGTGTTGTGTGTAGAATTCTGAGGAAAAAAATGAATTTAATCCATTTTGGAATAAGGCTGTAACATAACAAAAGGTGGAAAAAGTGATGCGCTGTGAATACTTTCTGGATGCACTGTATAATAGGTAATTGGCTCACACTAGAATATGTGAAGACTCTTTGGGGGCTGGCAATTTCAGAAGTATGACTGAATGCTGATCTGCAAATAATCACAATACTTTCTTCTTCTTCATCATCTTCTTCTTTCGGCTGCTCCCGTTAGGGGTTGCCACAGCGGATCATCTTCTTCCATATCTTTCTGTCCTCTGCATCTTGTTCTGTTACACCCATCACCTGCATGTCCTCTCTCACCACATCCATAAACCTTCTCTTAGGCCTTCCTCTTTTCCTCTTCCCTGGCAGCTCTATCCTCAGCATCCTTCTCCCAATATACCCAGTATCTCTCCTCTGCAAATGTCCAAACCAACGCAATCTCACATCTCTGACTTTGTCTCCCAACCGTCCAACTTGAGCTGACCCTCTAATGTACTCATTTCTAATCCTGTCCATCCTCGTCACACCCAGTGCAAATTTTAGCATCTTTAACTCTGCCACCTCCAGCTCTGTCTCCTGCTTTCTGGTCAGTGCCACCATCTCCAACCCATATAACATAGCTGGTCTCACTACCGTCCTGTAGGCCTTCCCTTTCACTCTTGCTGATACCCGTTTGTCACAAATTACTCCTGACACTCTTCTCCACCCATTCCACCCTGCCTGCACTCTCTTCTTCACCTCTCTTCCACAATCCTCATTACTCTGTACTGTTGATCCCAAGTATTTAAACTCATCCACCTTTGCCAACTCTACTCCCTGCATCCTCACCACTCCACTGACCTCCTTCTCATTTACACACATGTATTCTATCTTGTTCCTACTGACCTTCATTTCTCTCCTCTCTAGAGCATATCTCCACCTCTCCAGGGTCTCCTCAACCTGCTCCCTACTATCGCAACAGATCACAATGTCATCAGCAAATATCATAGTCCACGGAGACTACTGTCTAATCTCATCTGTCAACCTGTCCATCACCACTGCAAATAAGAAAGGGCTCAGAGCCGATCCCTGATGTAATCCCACCTCCAACTTGAATGCATCCGTCACTCCTACCGCAGACTTCACCACTGTCACACTTCCCTCGTACATATCCTGTACAACTCTTACGTATTTCTCTGCCATTCCCGACTTCCTCATACAATACCACAGCTCCTCTCAAGGTGCCCTGTCATATGCTTTCTCCAGGTCCACAAAGACACAATGCAACTCCTTCTGGCCTTCTCTAAACTTCTCCATCAACATCCTCAGAGCAAACAATGCATCTGTGGTGCTCTTTCTTGGCATGAAACCATACTGCTGCTCACTAATCATCACCTCACTTCTTATCCTAGCTTCCACTACTCTTTCCCATAACTTCATGCTGTAGCTCATCAATTGTTTTCCCCTGTATTTACTGCAGTCCTGCACATCCCCCTTATTCTTAAATATCGGCACCAGTACACTTCTTCTCCACTCCTCAGGCATCCTCTCATTTTCTAACATTCCATTAAACAATGTGGTTAAAAATTCCACTGCCATCTCTCTTAAACAACATGGAATGTCATCTGGACCAACGGCCTTTCCATTTTTCATCCTCTTCATAGCTGTCCTTGCTTCCTCCTTGCTAATCCGTTGCACTTCCTGATTCACTATCTCCACATCATCCAACCTCTTCTCTCTCTTGTTCTCTTCATTCATCAGCCTCTCAAAGTACTCTTTCCATCTGCTCAAAACACTCTCCTCGCTTGTGAGTATGTTTCCATTTTTATCCTTTATCACCCTAACCTGCTGCACATCTTTCCCAGCTTGGTCCCTCTGTCTATCCAATCGATACAGGTCCTTTTCTCCCTCCTTAGTGTCCAACCTCTCATACAACTCATTATACGCCTTTTCCTTAGCCTTCGCCACCTGTCTCTTCACCTTGCTCCTTATCTCCTTGTACTCTTGTCTACTTTCTGCATCTCTCTGACTATCCCACTTCTTCTTTGCCATCCTCTTCCTCTGTATACTCTCCTGTATTTCCTCATTCCACCACCAGGTTTCCTTTTCCACCTTCCTCTTTCCAGATGTCACGCCATGGACCCTTCTTGCTGTCACCCTTACTACATCTCCTGTAGTTTCCCAGCTGTCTGGTAACTCTTCACTGCCTCCCAGTGCCTGTCTCACCTCCTCCCTAAACTCAAACTTGCAGTCTTCCTTTTTCAACTTCCACCATTTGATCCTTGGATCTGCCCTCACTCTCTTCCTCTTCTTGATCTCCAACGTCATCCTACAGACCACCATCCTATGCTGCTTAACTACACTTTCCCCTGCCACCACTTTGCAGTCTTCAATCTTCTTCAGATCAACTCTTCTGCATAGGATGTAATCTACCTGTGTGCATCTTCCTCCACTCTTGTATGTAACCCTATGTTCCTCCCTCTTCTTAAAATATGTATTCACCACAGCCATGTCCATCCTTTTGGCAAAATCCACTACCCTCTGACCTTCTTCATTCCTCTCCTTGACACCATACCTACCCATCACCTCCTTGTCTCCACTGTTCCCTTCACCAACATGCCCATTGAAATCCACTCCAATCACCACTTTCTATACCTTGGGTACACTGTTCATCACTTCAACCAACTCCAAAAATCTTCTTTCTCCCCCATTGTACACCCAACTTGCGGTACATATGTACTAACAACATTCATCAGCACACCTCCAATTTCCAGCTTCATAATCATTACTCTGCCTGACACTCTTTTCAACTCCAAAACACTCTTGACATATTGTTCCTTCAGAATAAGTCCTACTCCATTTCTCCTCCCATCCACACCATGAAAGAACAATTTGAATCCACCTGGCCTTACTCCCCTTCCATTTAGTCTCTTGCACGCACAATATATCAACCTTCCTTCTCTCCATCATATCTGCTAACTCTCTCCCCTTACCAGTCATACTGCCAACATTCAAAGTTCCTACCCTCAGTTCCACTCTCTTTACTTTCCTCCTCTCCTCCTGCCTCTGGACACGTCTCCCCCATCTTCTTCTCCAGCCAACAGTAGCCCAATTTCCGCCAGCACCCTGTTGGCTAACAGTACTGGTGACGGTCGTTGTTAACCCGGGGCTCAACTGATCCGATATGGAAATTTGTATTGTTGTCTGCATATTGATTTGGCAAAATTTTACACCGGATGCCCTTCTTGACGTAACCCTCCCCATTTATCCGGGCTTTATTTATCATCCTACTTGAGATAAAGCAGATATGAGGGGGGCACTTGGGTGTGACTACAGACAGTGAAAGCTCATGTGCCTCAAGGTTTGCATCTTGATTAAAGTGCAGAAAATGAGATAAGTGCTGCTATGAAGTGAAATCCTTAGGCCAACAAAGAATCATCAACTCTGCAAAAAGCAAACTTTTATTCGAAGTAGTAGGAAGTAGTAGTAGTTAATGCTCCATGATTAACACTGGACTGAATTTATAAGAAAAGAGCAAATCAAGAATCTCACCTGCTCATACTGCAAGCTCCGAGAAACACGTTGCCCTTTATTTTCCGATAAAATGCTTAGACGATCCTCATTTTCTAATTGCGTCTGTGTAGCGCGGGATATGCTTCCCACAGACCTTGGTGTTTGTGCTCTTACTTCCATTTCCTTTTCCTGGTTTGATGTTTTCTCAGCTGCTGCTACAAAACAAATAAAAATGCATCAGCATTTAATGAAAATGGTTGTTAAGCCAACCAATCCATCTATCCAACTGATCATTCAATGATCACATACATTCCAGGTCAGGGTGAAAGGGTACTACTGTCCATCCAGCAACAGAGTCAGTTTATAACATACATATCTATGGGATGTGTGAGGAAACCAGAAACAAATGTATACATTAATTTATCAGTATCCTCCATATTTATAAGTTGTGTTAATTTTCCAATATTTTTAAGCTGAGAAAAACTACTTTAAATTGTTCTGTAAACAAAACAAACTGGTGTTAAAGATAAAGCCTGTTTTGTGCCTAGAATTTTACATGACATTACCAACTTCTCCGAGATAGCTTTGTAGAATGTACAGGGTAAGATTCAAAAGTAATGAGCCTTTGTTCAAAAAGACAAATTTATTGAGCAAATCGGTAAAACTAATTAATAGTCTTCAAAATAGGCACCTCCTGCATCAATACACTTTTGTAGGCGGCTTTTCCATGACTCGAAGGTTTTCCTTTCAGCGCTGATTTTAAGCGCGGAAACAAGAAGAAGTCAGAAGGCGACACGTCCGGACTGTAGGGAGGCTGGGGGACCACCGGAACGTTCACCCGGGCCAGGTAGGCGCTCACGATGAAGGCGGTGTGGCTGGGCGCGTTATCATGGTGAAGCTTCCAGCTGTCCTTGATGTCCCTTCGCTTGCGCGCGACGCTTCTTTTCAGCCTTTTCAGGACTTCCAAGTAGTAAGCAGCATTCACGGTCTGTCCTTGCGGGACAAACTCGTAGTGGATATCCCCTTCACTCCGAAGAAGGCAATGAGCATGGTCTTCATCTTCAACGCGTACCGTTGCTCTAACAAACTTTCCATTCCGCCATCTAACGCACTACCGCACAGGGGTTCCCGTCAAGGCCGATCCTACCGCTCCGAAAGCTCGGAGCGCTAGGAGCTCCGTTGCGTTGTGAAGCCAACACCCACCGTCGCCGTCACTGGCAAGTGGGGTGCGCGGTGAGGTACGTTCGCGTCAGAACAAAATGAGGCTCATTACTTTTGAATCCTACCCTGTATGTTAGGTTAAATGGCAAATTGATTCTAAATTGGCTCAGTACTTAGTTGGTGAGGGCATTTGCAGAGAGAATGCCAAGCCATGGAAAGCGAATTCTGCTTTGGACAATAAGCTGCTAGAACAGGTTCCATATCATAGAAGGCAATGGAGAGGGGGTTACAATGTTTATAACAAGAATTATAGACAAGAGGAAGTCCTGCCCAATGAAGCCTGTCATCATGTCCTCTCCTTCCAAAGATAAAAAGACAATGATAGAAAGTTGTTGTCACTTTACCAACAGTCACCATAAGGGACACTTAGTTGTTTACCCTTGCACTATTACAACAACAACAACATTTATTTATATAGGACATTTTCATACAAATGATGTAGCTCAAAGTGCTTTACTACACAAGAGAAATGAACCTCCATTACTTTCCCTGTAGTTGTTTTGGGCAATTTTTCCCTTGCATCAAACAGGCATTCACTTGTTGGCACTCCAACGCTTTTTATGCCTTTTTGTCTATTCTTGCAAGAAATCTTATATAATGACAAAATGTCCATTGTTTGTCCATCTCTTCATGGCTAGCGCAACATAGTAACCTATCCAGCGTCCATCCGTGCCCGTGGGTGGAACAGCAGTTTATATGTGTCAACATTGCTCATGTTATTCAGTGACCTTAAGAATATTTTTAAAAAATGGTTACTTTGAATTAATTCCCTGGGAATTAATAAAATTTAAAATGAATTCTTCATTGTATGTTGAGTGATCACAACATGAGAAAGTAGTTAAAAAAATCAAAGGGCAGAACAAGAAAGAAAGTGATGAGCTAGAATTGTCCAATGAGCAGAGGCAGCAAGAATCACAAACAAAGAGGAATGTAAGGGCTATATTGTCAGATGAACAAAGACAATACAAAGCACAAAGAAACTGGGATATCATGACTAGCATATCCGTTTAGCACAGGTTCCTAAATGCATGACGTGGTCAAAAGAGACAGCCTGCTGTTCACACTGCCACCACTTATCTCCTTCCCTACAATGTTCCCACCAATGAATCTATTGTCATCAGCAATAGTTGTGAACCATTACATACCACTTGTCTGTCTTGCACTGCTAAGCATTTTGCAGTGGAACAACCACCCAATGGGGGATTTTTACAGTGATGTCAAAAGGGAAAAGTAACTCTACGGCCCATTCCAACATGCAATTTTACCTGACAGTTAATGAACCAACTATATACAGTACTGTGCAAAAGTTTTAGGCAGGTGTGAAAAAATGCTGTAAACAAAGAATGCTTTCAAAAATGGAAGTGTTAATCATTTATTTTCATCAATCAACAAAATGCAGTGAATGAACAAAAGAGAAATCTAAATCAAATCAATATTTGGTGTGACCACCCTTTGCCTTCAAAACAGCATCAATTCTTCCAGGCACACTTGCACACAGTTTTTGCAGGAACTCGGCTGGTAGGTTGTTCCAAACATCTTGGAGAACTAACCACAGATCTTCTGTGGATGTAGGCTTCCTCACATCCTTCTTTCTCTTCATGTAATCCCAGATACACTCGATAATGTTGAGATCAGGACTCTGTGGGGGCCATACCATCACTTCCAGGACTTCTTGTTCTTCTTTACGCTGAAGATAGTTCTTAATGGCTATATGTTTGGGGTCGTTGTCCTGCTGCAGAATAAATTTGGGGCCAATCATACGCCTCCCTGATGGTATTTCATGATGGACAAGTATCTGCCTGTATTTCTCAGCATTGAGAACACCATTAATCCTGACCAAATCTCCAACTCCATTTGCAGAAATGCAGCCCCAAACGTTCAAGGAACCTCCACCATGCTTCACTGTTGCCTGCAGACACTCATTATTGTACCGCTCTCCAGCCCTTCGACAAACAAACTGCCTTCTGCTACAGCCAAATATTTCAAATTTTGACTCATCAGTCCAGAGCACCTGCTGCCATTTTTCTGCACCCCAGTTCCTATGTTTTCGTGCATACTTGAGTTGCTTGGCCTTGTTTCCACGTCGGAGGTATGGCTTTTTGGCTGCAACTCTTCCATGAAGACCACTTCTGACCAGACTTCTCCGGACAGTAGATGGGTGTACCTGGGTCCCACTGGTTTCTGCCAGTTCTGAGCTGATGGCACTGCTGGACATCTTCCGATTTCGAAGGGTAATAAGCTTGATGTGTCTTTCATCTGCTGCACTAAGTTTCCTTGGCCGACCACTGCGTCTACGATCCTCAAAGTTGCCCGTTTCTTTCTGCTTCTTCAAAAGAGCTTGAACAGCACATCTTGAAACCCCAGTCTGCTTTGAAATCTTTGTCTGGGAGAGACCTTGCTGATGCAGTATAACTACCTTGTGTCTTGTTGCTTACATTTACATTTACATCATTTAGCAGACGCTCTTATCCAGAGCGACTTACAACAGTGTTTGTTAGTTTTTTCGCATACCCCTTGGGGTCAGAGCGCAGGGTCAGCCATTGTACAGCGCCCCCTGGAGCAATTACAGGTTAAGGGCCTTGATCAAGGGCCCAGCAGAGTAGGATCTCTTTTGGCAGTGACAGGGATTTGAACCAGCAACCTTCGGGATACCAGCGCAGATCCTTAGCCTCAGAGCCACCACTCCGCCCTTGTTGCTGTGCTCAATCTTGCCATGACATGAAACTGTCTTCCACAACCTCACCTTGGTAGCAGAGTTTGGCTGTTCCTCACCCAGTTTTAAACCTCCTACACAGCTGTTTCTGTTTCAGTTAATGACTGTGTTTCAACCTACGCGTGACACTGATGATCATTAGCACCTGTTTGGTATAACTGGTTGATCATACACCTGACTAGAATCATACAAAATCCCTGACTTTGTGCAAGTGAACCTATAAGAATTGATGCTGGCTTGAAGGCAAAAGGTAGTAACACCAAACATTGATTTGATTTAGATTTTTCTTTTGTTCACTCACTTTGTTTATTGTTATCAATTTACAAAATGCAATCATTATTTATATTTCTGAAAGCATTCTTTGTTTACAGCATTTTTTCACACCTGCCTAAAACTTTTGCACAGTACTGTATATTTTATGGAAAACACTAGATTAATCAATCGCTTCTTAGCATTGCATCTGTGGGTTGCCAGAATTGCATCAGCCATATTGTTTTAGAATTAATGCTGCAATTTACCATATTGCCAGTGCATTACTACCAGTTAATGAAGAAATAAGGTTTACCAAAAACATTGTATAAAAAGAAATTTTAGTCAGAATTTATCTATACTCATGACTATACATTTACTTTTTTACAACCCCAATCTGTAAAATAAAGAAGTTAATAACAATAAAATTTTCATATACTATAAACAAATTTTCATTTGACTACCTCAACACCATGGGTGCAGTTTCTGCTCTATGAAACAATTCTGCCTTTAATGGACGCAGTATATTCTCCTGATAGCACGATAAGATATAGATTTTCTTTCCCATTCTTTACTTCCATTTTCTTCCTATTCTGCAATTGAAAAATTGTGCCCATTTTACTAAAGAGGCTTTTCACTAGTACTTTAATAGTTTGAAATTCAATATGAAGAAAACTGTGAAGATAGCTTGGCAGATAAAAGGAAACTGACATCATTTTTTACAGTTCAACACATCATGAACTAACCAAAAAGCATAATTAGATGGAATTGTTTTTTATGGAAGTATTAAAACATGAACCCCAATTTTCAAATAACTAACTATCGTCTTCTGTCTCTGGCATTGATGACTGCTGTTGCCCAGTTTTCACAGTTTATCATTTTTTGTGTTTACCTTACACACTCTTCTACAAAGAGTTAAAATTTCATTCAAGCTTGTTAAATTTATTAGGGCAGTTAAAAAAAAATAATCACACAACCCACTGCGCTGCTGCTTACAAGTGTTGTTTATGTATCCGAGAATAGCTCAGTGTTCCATTATAAAAGTACAAATATGTGAGAGTGAAATAAACTAAGAATACGTTATTTTTAAACTACTGAAACACATCATGTACATGATCTCAGTTATCTCTCCTAGGGTCAGCACTGACCAATGTCCTAGTTTTTACATCTCATTCAGAAATGAGGACTGAATGCTAACTGTCTGCGTATTGCTTGGTTTTATTACACTGAATTTCTTATAAGTTAAACTGCTAGGAACAAAAGAGTAAACCATTTCCCTTAATTTTTTTCAGAAGATAATTCAGAAATTAAACATACTATACTGGGTTAACTTGCAATTTATAGATATTAAAAGGTGGTCTGACAGTACATTCTATTTCCAATCAATCTGTGTTTTATATAGTGATTTATCCTACTGAACACAATCCTAATGCGAATTACAAACACAGAGCTTTACTAGAAATTTATAGACATACATTTTTTTAAATCAGTGATTTACAAACAGGAAATTTAAAACGCACCCTAACCACTAGACCATATGGCTTTTCACTTCTGTATGTGGGACCAAAACTGAATTGACCCTGTCCCACCAATGGATGCCAGCACTCTGAACTAATATGCTTTATAATCAGGGTTTTATTTTATTTAAATGTCTAATATATTTTTGTTCTGTTCTAATGAGATGGTTATTATGATTAGTACTGTTGCCTTATGTATTCATCGTCTTGGGTTCAAATTCCACTCCTTGTTGTTGTCTGTATTGATTCGGCACATCCTTGCTGTGTCTATGTGGGTTTCCTCTGTTTTCTCCAATTTTCCTCCAACATTCCCAAAATTGCTCTGGTAATATTAATTAGTGATTCTAAAATTAGCCCATTTGAGCGTGAGGATGTGTAAGTGGGCCTTGCAATGGACATGCACCTTTTCCAGGGATAGTTCTTTCCTTACCCACAATCCTGTATAGATAGCCTTCGACACACATGACCCTGAACTTGTTCTGTCACCACTAAGGTACAGACTGAAAAGAGCAACAAGGATTAGGAGATGCAAACATTAGTCAAAAAATAAACAGACAAGGGGTCAAAACCAAAAAGTCAAACTTTTTCTGTTGTCAAGCCAAAAGGGACATTCAAAGATTGTGAGTCAAAGAGGAAAGCTACATTTTTTTTTGCCACAAATAACACTACAAAATGTAACTGGAAATCTTTTCCAAAGTATTTATAAGCTAGAATATTAAGAGTAGCAAAATGCAACAGGTTTTTATACTGTTACGATAACAACATAGTGATGCCAAGCCTAGACGTTCATGTTTAATGGCAGCAAAGCTAAGGACCAAGATAAAGACTTGACTCTCATTCTTCATTGGGGGGATGCTATGGAGAGGATCAGCAGCTTTAAATTTCTTGAAATCAACATTACTGCCAACCTAAAGTGGGCACAACACATCCCAGCTACAGTTAGGAAGGCACAACAATATCTTTATTCTTTTGAGCATTTGAGAAAAGACAAGGGGCCTCACGTACTGTATAACACCTTGTATAGAATTCATACTAAAACATGGCATAAGGACAAAACTAGAAATGTGCATATACACAAAAAAATTCACATGCATAAAACTGTGCGTAAGCAAAGTTCCACGCGCTTCCCCTTTATAAATCCCAATCAACGTGAATTTTAATGCACATGCACAAGCCTACAGTCCCACCAAGACTCCTCCCAGAATTGTCTATTTGAATATGTAAATCAATATAAATAGCCCCTTCTGTTCAGTGTTTTGTTAAACACTGCTTTTGCAATGGTAAAAGCATGTGTTAAAAAGAAGAATTTCAGCGAATACAAAACAGAGGTCCTGCTCAGTGAAGTGTAGGCAAAGAAAAACATACTATTTGGTAGCTTAAGCAACAGTATAAGCAAGAAGTGGCACAGCATGGCGGGTGCTTTCAAGAGTTCAAGTTCAGAAAGTCACACAGTGCTCGGAATAAAAAAACAAGTGGTCATATATCAAAGTCGATGTGAAAAGGCAAGTCGCAGCCCACAGTCTGAAAAAAAAGGTCTGTTGTCAAGATTAAAGTCAAAATGTTGATATTGTAGTTTATTTTGTTATTAAAATAGAACATTGTAAACTTCATCTTAAAATTGAAGTTTAATTTACTAGAGTTTCTCAAACCTCATCGTAACTAAAGAAGCATGTTAAATGCTTTGTATTCTAAGTGTTCTCCAACCCAGTTGTTAATTGCTCCATGCTACTTAAATGGGCTCCCTCACACACTGACAGGAGCACGCAGACAGTGATTGCCACACAGAATTACAGTTCTCCGGACATTATAGAATACTGAGATGTATACCTGATATCATTTTCATGATGAAATATATTAAAGGATGAATTAAACATGTGGGAGCATATTGGCACAGCGGTAGCTGGTGACCTGCCCAGGGATTGTTCTTGCCTCACATACAATGCGACCCTGGATAGAATAATTTATTGCATTAGTACTGTGTCTATCAAATGTACCCACCCCCAGTTCCTGTCCTTCCATTTTGTTTCTCCAAGTGACCCGTCACCAGGCAATAAGTGTCTGTAATAAATGTAAAACCAGTTGTAAGCTTAGAACACAGATTTTTCAAAATACTTAAGGAACATTGAAAAATCTTCATTATAAATGCTTAATTATTCCATCTATCCAGGGTCACGCCAGTCCCAGCAAACATCGAGCATGAGGCAAGAATTATCCCAAGGTGAAGAATACAAGCATACACATATACCAGTAGCATCAATTTAGCATCACCAAAACCCTAACCTAAATGCCTTGGAAGGAAACCGAAGCACACAGAAGAAACTCACCAGGAAAACATACAAACTCCAGACAAGGGATACCCAACATATGACCCCCTTACTGCTAGACAGAAGTGCTTCTGCCACACTACCATGCCCAGACATATTTAATTATTAACAGTATACATTAGTTAAATTAAGCTAACAATTTATCTGTAGTGCTGGGCAGTATACCGGTTCATACCAAAAACCTTTTTTTATTTTTGTTATGATATGGATTTTTCTTATACCGCAACACCGGTTTAAATTGCCTAAACAATGTTCGGAACGTGGTGCTGTGGGAAACTGTTTAAGGGGGACCTTTTTCACTGCTACACCACTAAACACATGCAACGGAGTACATGCGTTAGTGGAGGTGTTGCGCGTGAGCTCTTTTTCACTGCTATACTGCTAAACACATGCAACAGAGTACATGCGTTAGTGGAGGTGTTGCACTGGGGCTCTTTTTCACTGCTACACCACTAAACAGGCATGAAATTAACTACATGCGGTAGTGGAGGTATTGCGCAGTGAAAATGGACATAGATCATTCCAAAACTGAAGCTGTAGCAGACAATGACACAGAAGAACTTTTGCAGGAAAAAGAAGTCACGCCTGTTGTCTGGAGATACTTTGGATTGAAAAGGTTGGATGTGGACCATTATGTTCAAATGTGTGAATTCCGTTTCTATACTACTGGATAATACTGCAAGCCAAGTTGTACTTGTTTTATTTTTTTCAATACTGTGTAATGTACCTGGGTACTGTGTAATAGTGTGACGACATGTTGACTTTATTCTCAATATTTCCACTTTAATCTCGACGGTTATGACAAGAATAAAGTCTACATGTTGACTTTATTCTCTTAATTTGTTATTAAAGTAGAGCATCATAAACTAAACTTCATCTTAAAATGAGTATTTAATTTACTAGATTAATTAAATTAATTTCATGATATTCTTGGTCCCTGGACATTTAGAATGCTAAGATAAATACTTGATATAACTTTCATGATGAAATGCATTAAAGCATGTATTAATCATGTGGGGGCACGGTGGCGTGGAGGTTGTACTGCTGCCTCACAACAATGGGGTCCTGGGTGTACCCCACTTTGAATTTGGTGGGTTTACTCGGTGTGCTTCAGTTTCCTTTCAAAGTCATGTAGGATGTGGGGTTTTGTTATGCTATATTGACCCTGTGATGTGCTGGCGCCACATTCAGGATTTGCTCCTGCCTCGCACACAATGCTTTCTGGGATGGGGGCAACACTGAATGGATGGCATAATTAAACATGTATAACAAAGATTTTTTTAAAGTTCTGAACACTCCGTGGTCTAAGTTTATAACTACGTTAAATTTCACAAAGATGTTTATCGTGTGGTGATTGGTTATGTGGAGAACAAAAAAGGAAAGATTTGGTAGGTCAGACAGACAGCATGCATGCAATAAAGAAAGCACGCTCAGAAGAACATGCATTGAATTCTGTGTTCGTGTCTCCAACCACCAGATCACAAACCCAATATTTACACAATATTTAAACCTATGCGATACCCATTCATACATCCAGTTTTTTGGAGCCTCGTCACACATGCCATAAAGTTCTCTACACTGAATGTACACCTGGGGACCCTTACTGCGAGGGAGCAGCACTACCGCCTCACTACTGTGCATGTTTAATACCTGCTTTAATGCATTTCATCATGAAAATTTATCTTAGCATTCTACATTTTCAGAAAGCAGGAATATCATGAAGTGAATGTATTCTATGCGGCGATCGCTGCCAGTGCCTCCTCTTAGTGCACAGGAAGTCAGTTTAAGAAGCGCGTAGCGATTAATAACTGGGTCAGGGAACACTTAACACAAAGCATTTAATGTGCTACATTAACTTATGACAGGGTTTGAGAAAATCTAGTAAATTAAACATTAATTTTAGGATCAAGTTTAGTTTACGACATTCTACTTTAATGACAAAATAAATTATGAGAATAAAGTGGAAATGTCGACTTTAATCTCAACATATAGTTTTTATTTTTTTCACCGTGTCCGTATTTTTTTCTTCTTCACCGTGGCCCTAATACGCTTCCGTAGGGCTATATGGCTGAAATTATCGGCACCCCTGGAATTTTCCCAGAAAATGCACCATTTCTCCCAGAAAATTATTGCAATTACAAATGTTTTTGTATATACATGTTTATTTCCTTTATGTGCATTGGAACAACAAAAAAAAACAGAGATAAAAAGCCAAATCTGACATCATGTCACACAGAACTCCAAAAATGGGCCGGACAAAATTATTGGCATCCTTTCAAAATTGTGGGTAAATCGTTTTATTTCAAGCATATGATGCTCGTTTGAACTCATCTGTGGCAAGAAACAGGTGCTAGCAATATAGCAATCACACCTGAAGCCAGTTAAAATCGAGAAAAGTTGACTCAACCTTTCTGTTGTGTGTCTGAGTGTGCCACACTAAGCATGGAGAACAGAAAGAAGAGCAGAGAATTGTCTGACGACTTGAGAACAAAAATTGTGGAAAAATATCAACAATCTCAAGGCTACAAGTCCATCTCCAGAGATCTTCATGTTCCTTTGTCCACTGTGCGCAACAAAATCAAGAAGTTCACAACACATGGCACTGTAGCTAATCTCCCTGGACGTGGACGGAAGAGAAAAATTGATAAAAGACTGCAACGAAGGATAGTCCAAATGGTGGATAAACAGCCCCAATCAACTTCAAAACATATTCAAGCTGTTCTGCAGACTCAGGGTGCAACAGTGTCAGCTCGAACTATCCGTCGACATCTGAACGAAATGAAATGCTATAGCAGGAGAGCCAGGAGGACCCCACTGCTGACACAGAAACATAAAAAAGCCAGACTGGAGTTTGCCAAAATGTACTTGAGGAAGCCAAAATCCTTCTGGGCGAACGTCTTGTGGACAGATGAGACCAAGGTAGAGCTTTTTGGTAAAGCTCATCATTCTACTATTTACAGAAAACAGAATGAGGCCTACGAAGAAAACAACACAGTACCTACAGTCAAACATGGTGGAGGTTCTAAGATGTTTTGGGGATGTTTTGCTGCCTCTGGCACTGGATGCCTTGACTGTGTGCAAGGCATCATGAAATCTGAAGACTACCAAAAGATATCGGGGCGCAATGTAGGGCCCAGTGTCAGAAAGATGGGTCTGCGTCAGAAGTCACGGGTGTTCCAGCAGGACAATGACCCCAAACATACCTCTAAAAGCACTCAGAAATGGTTGAAGACAAAGCGCTGGAGAGTTCTGAAGTCACCAGCAATGAGTCCGGATCTAAATCCGATTGAACACTTATGGAGAGATCTCAAAATTGCTGTTGGGAGAAGGCGCCCTTCAAATCTGAGAAACTTTGAGCAGTTTGCAAAAGAAGAGTGGACAGAAATTCCAGCTAAGAGGTGTAACAAGCTTGTTGATGGTTATAGCGCTTGATTTCAGTTACTTTTTCCAAAGGGCGTGCAACCAAATATTAAGTAGAGGGTGCCAATAATTTTGTCCAGCCTGGTTTTTGAGTTTTGTGTGAAGTTATGTCAGATTTGGCTTTTTTTTTCTGTTTTTTTGTGTTGTTCCAATGCACATAAAGGAAATAAACATGTGTATACCAAAACATTTGTAATTGCAACAATTTTCTGGGAGAAATGCTGCATTTTTAAGGAAAATTCCAGGGGTGCTGATAATGTCGGCCATGACTGTAGCTTAGCTTGAAGCAAGGTCCATATTAATGCAGTTTGCCTTAATGATGGTTCAGTTGGTAAAGATGTCATCACCAAATTGCACTTGTTTTATTTTATTTTAATTTGGTGAATACTGTGTAATGCGCCTGGGTTTTGAAGTCTTGGAAGTAATAGTATTATTACTGGAAGTTTCACTATTATTTATTGTATTGTTATTATTTATTAGTTTAAATATTATGCAGTTTAATGATGGCAAAGTTGTTTAACATGTCAGTGGACAGAGATTATTAACATTAACAAAGTGTAGTTGATTTACAAAAAAATTTTACTATTTATTCCTTTTCTAAGACATGTTCAGTGCAATACAACTTTTGACAAGCACCTCTATTTTACTAAGTCTAAATGCCTCTTTGGATGGTTTAAATATGTTGTCAAAATTTTAGTTTAAGTTGTTTGCAAACTTTGTTCAATAAAAAGGCTCTATATTTTGACTGCATCTGTCATGCAATGTGATTCCTTCTCTTCGTTAGTGCCACCCCCTTGGAAACTATCACTTTATGGGTCCATGCAAACCTGTATTAATACTTGTGTGCACATTAAAATGTTTTTTTGTTGTTATTCTTGGCCAGTAATTGCAGTGGAAAATGTGGTTAACATCCACTCATGCATAGGAAAAAATATAGTCCAATACCGTGAAACCAGTATAATTTTGAAAAATACCCTGATATAGAATTTTGGTCATACCACCCAGCACTATTTATCTGTAAAATGTAATGTACATACTTTAATGCATTTCATCATAAAAATGATATCAAGTATATATTCTAGTATTCTAACAGCACACAGCTCCAAGAAGACAGCACTTGGAAATCTAAATCAACTTAGAAGCCAGTCATCATCATGGGACAAGAAATCAGCACCATCTGTAAATAGCCGCTCTCTTCTAATTCTTCCATTTGTGATGTCTTCTAACAACTCTAAAGCAGCCATGGTAGTTGGAATAGTTTGGCTATTCTGTGCACCATTATATTGTTACAGAAAGATTACAATCAAGCACCTTAAATTTGTAAACAATATGCAATTCATTTTGTTATATTTGATAAAGACTGCAACATGGATCCAAATATGAAAATGAAAGGGAAACCGCACAAAAACAGTAGCACTGCTTTGATGCTGGGGGTCGTCCATTTGCAAAACCAAGCAGAGATACAGGTATGTGTACGCATGGTGTGAGGCTGCCATGAAAATGCGTGACTTTACACCAAGTTCAGTTTTTATACATCTTGAAGTGAGCGTGGAAACAGGTGTACACAACATTTTTGTGAGTACACAATCTTTATAATGAGGCCCCATGTGTCTTCATCTGTGCTTACCAACTTCTACAGATGTAAAATGCAATCCATCCTCACTAGCTGCATTACATCCTTGTGGAACACCTGCTCAGCTCAGGACACCAAAGTACTACAGAGACTGATGACGGTGCGTACTGTTAAGAACACACATAACATACACTACCACAGAAGGCAAAACAGTATTGTTAAACACCTTAAGCATTCCTGCATGATTTTCCTCCTTTCACCATTCTGACAAACAGTATAGAACCATTAGCACTCACACCACTAGGGACATTTTTTATCCACAGTTTATCACAGTGACAAATACCTGACTCTTTTTATATATATACTAGTCATTTAGCCCATTACAATAACGGGTGCTAGAACAGTAGTGCATAAACATTAGTAGGAACAGTCTATATTAAATGGCGAGGGACTTTGACCTCATTCTTTTTGTTGGTCGTACTTTTCTTTCTTTCAGCCTTTCTTTTGTTGATGTTTACTTGCTGAGCTGACTGTTCTTCGTGGGCCGCCGCCGTGTATTGTGTGTCTTTAATTTTCTGTGACAGTAATACTGTCTTGTACGGCTCTATTCAATAAGGGGGTGCACAAAAAGGCGAGTTTCAAAAGGGCGACTTCAATTGAGCGCGGCGAATAAAGGCGTTTGTAGATAATTTAGTTCAAATGGCTCTGGAATATGTGAAGAGCAACAAAGGTGCAGATCTTTATTTACGCGTGCCTTTATTCGCTGCGCCCAATTGAGGTCGCCCTTTTGAGGCTCGCCTTGTTGTGCACAACCTTACTGAAGGATGCCTGTGCGCGCCCTTATTGAAGGATACCGTCTTGTATGTCCGCTGGATTGTACGTCCGTAATATACCTTTAATTTTCTCTGGCGGTAATACAGGCGTGCGCCACGGTAATATGCCTTTAATCTCCTCTGACAGTAATACTGGCTTGTATGTGGCTGTAATATGCGTCACTGTATTGTGTACCTTTAATTTCCTCTCGCAGTAATACTGGTTTGTATTTCCATAAAACGCCTCTAACTTTCTCTGACAGTAATATCGCGCATCGCACCGTGCCCCGTGCATGCGCACATCATCAGAAGACACCCACACACAGACACCTGGACGCACATAGGGATTTTATATATATAGATTTTCATATTTGGTCTATGAGTTTGCTGCATGTTTTTTTTCTTTTGTTGGTACTGTACAAGGTGAGACACAAAAATAACCGGACTGGGCTTGGAGCTTTCCCGGAAAACCGTCTGGAGGTCGGCCGAACGTAAATCATAGAACTATATCCCCTCCTACATGCCCTCTCAAACCGCTGACCAGCTGGGTATATCCTGTGAATGCCTCAGTCAGTATTTGCACAACAATCGCTACACGAGTTGCCGCTATTACGTCGGGTGAAAAAAATCGAACAGCGAATCAACATCAAATTTCAAGCAAAATTAAACAAAATGGCCACAGAAACTTATGAAATGATAAAAACAGTGTATGGTGATAACAGTTTGTCTCACACACAAGTTTTTGAGTGACACAAACGTTTCAAGGAAGGACAAGAAAAAGTGGAAGACGTTCAATGCCCAGGTCGAGAGGGGGGGTGGATGCTTCACCAAGACAACGCTCCCGTGCACAATGCTTTTTCCATAAAGCAGTTTTTGACAAAAACATTCCTGTCCTCGATCATCCTCCCTATTCGGCCAATTTAGCTCCCTGTAATTTTTACTTGTTCCCGAAAATCAAAAATAACCTGAACAGAACACATTTTTCTTTAATGGATGAAGTGAAGACAAAAACGGCAAGCATGTTGAACAGCCTCAAGCAAGATGACTTCCAGCACTGTTTCAATCAATGGAAGATACGTATGGAGCGGTGTAAAGATTGGGAGGGGGAGTATATAGAAGGTGACAATGTTTAGAAAGCTGTAATTCATCAATAAATATATACTTTTTTTACCAATCCGGTTATTTTGTAATATTTTATTTTGGGAGTTGTGCAAGTAAGAATTCCATTGTACTACCTACACATGACACAACTCTTGAACTATGAAAGTTATACAAGTGTGTATTATGTATATACAATTAGTGCTGTTTTTAAAGTTTCTTATGGTTCACAAAAAGTACACCCACATTTGGCACCTCCCGCATTTGATTCTTTGCAACAAGACTGGTGTGATAACCACTGAAATACAAAAAAGGAAGTTAAGAAAAAATAATATTCTTTTATTGATTGTAGTATTTTTTACATTTACACACCAAGTTGCTTCAACTAGGCTCTAGTAAGTTTGAACCTTTTCCACTGATGGCTGCTGCTGGTTTCACGCTGTGCTCATCCCTAACACTTTCCCCTGCAAGACTTTGAGGCCAAGCCCAGTCACTTCATGTGGGTGACTGTGTTAGTAGACTCTTGTCCTCAAACACTGCCCAAATTCGGACTACCTGGACACATTCTTTCCCCACATTGCTTATATTAAGGCTGTCCTGGTAGAACTCAGATTGTTCTCAGACCCTCATCTTTGCCTGACTTTCAGAATGATATGACAGGGGCTCCTAGTAAATAAGTTTAAGTATTTCAGGACAGAGGAGGAGTTTAAGGTATCTCTGTGTCTTTCTCACAAGGATCATTGATGTTTTTGCCTACAGTGATTCTTGCAGTGTAGCTGCCAACTGGAAGTAAAACCTGCAGTATGTTTGCAGAAAAAGCAACTGATAAATCAGTTAATCTATACTATATATCATATATAATCTATATCCTCATCTATGGTCACACACTGTAGGTAGTGCGCAGTTAAGTTTGTTGGTACCAGAATCAACTGCAGGTTTGCTAAGCTCTGTGATGAGTGTGGAGCTTGAAAGTTGCTGTTGCTTTGGATTGAGTATAGCCAGTTAAACTGGCGTGGCAAGTACAATCATGGAAGACATCCTTAGGGCAGATGACAGATAAGCTGGAATGATTATGCTCAACAGATGGTCTCTGAATTTGTAGTGAACAGGAAACAGAAATTTGTTTAACCCCCTTAAACCATGTCCTCTCACTAGGAGAAGGATAAAAAGCATCAGTGTCAAAGTCCAAGTTGCTTCCTGCCCAAATCCCGGGGCAAACTGCTGGATTTAGGAGACAGTAATCATAACCAATGTGCCACCATGCCACATCTAATCTAGAGCCTGAAGCCGATTGCCAACTGCTTGTCATGGGTCTATCACACACTGTGACAAATATATTCTTTATTTGGGATATTGCTGATGTACTAAATATTCCTGAAATATACCTAAAAACTAGCAACTGCAAAATGGGGAAAAAAGAACAGCAGTATCTATAAATAGCAGAATATTTGCTCTTTTGGTGTTGGTAGTACCTAAATAAAATGTGATCCATATCAAATTTGAAAGAGGATAGTTCATGATAACTTTTTTTGTAAATCTTGACAAAAAAACATTCCAAGTGAGGCAAAAAGATAAAAAGCCAATACTTGAGAACAGATGGGAAAATGAACCTGCTGGGAAGCATGAATCATGCCATGAAAAACTTTCACACAGACTACAGAAAAAAATAAAATCTAAATAAATAAAGAATCCTGTCTGCTCGAAGCCTTAGGGGGGCCCAGCCCAGGAGGTTTACAATTTCTTTTACTCTTCTCTAGATCTCACAATTACCTACCTCCAATGCAAAAAGAGCCATCATCAATCCTCTGGACCAGCAGGTTCTTGACATTAAGAGTAACAGGCATTGGTCCTGGGGCTGAAGAGTTTATACGAGGGCTGTCATCCTTTGCAGATTAAAGAGAGAGGAAGAGAGCACTTAATTTAATATTTTATGTTGAAATTAGATAATACATAAAGACCCCCTCCCACCCAAAAAAACACCTTATAAATCCTTTTTCATGGTGAATGACATCAAAAGTCTTTTACAGGTACAGTACAAAGCTATTACTCTTACAACTCAGTTCCAGGCAGGTTAGGTGGCTTATACAGGGTCTCACAATGAAAATTAAACCTGATACATAACTGCAAACACTCATGGTTTCAAAAGCCAACAGCTTTGAAGCATAAAATAAATGGCACATCTATGAAATCATGTCACTTCAATATTTTTGTTTTTTAGATACCAAACGTTTTGCACAATGGTGGGAAATAACACCTAACCCACCCCTACCAGACACAGATAGATGTATGTGCTGCATTGTAACTGTATGGCAGCTCCTGTAATCTTAAGGTCCACAGTGAATGTTCTTGAGGTATCTCACTTGAGTTTGAGTCGAAAAGTTAACAATTATAAGCATAAGCAAAGGTCCACACTACGTCAAAAATCCTGATTTCTATCGCCATCCTTTCCAAATGTAGCAATGTGTTTTTGACTTTACAAATAACCTTTTAAAATCAAGCAGCTACACTAACTAACTCTACATTTATTACTCAATTGATTTTGAACTAATAAACAAACAATTCATCCATCCATCCATTATCCAACCAGCTATATCCTAACTACAGGGTCACGGGGGTCTGCTGGAGCCAATCCCAGCCAACACTGGGCGCAAGGCAGGAAACAAACCCCGGGCAGGGCCCCAGCCCACCGCAGACAAACAATTCATTTCCCACAAAACCCTTTTCATCACCCTTGTCTAGTCTGTTACAATTTTGTTCATCTCACGTCTGTCTAATTATGGATATCATATCCAAAGCCATCTTGCAGATGCTCAACACATATGGTAGATCTAAACAGTTTTTCTGGATTTAGTCCACGTAGAGTACATAGGTCATATGGCAGTACAGGTCCAATCAGTATAATCAAACACAGCTGGACTCAAATGAAGGTGATCTCAAGGATGATCAGAAGAAATGGAAAGCACCTGAGTTAAATATATAAGTGTCACAGCAAAGGGTCTGAATACTTAGGACCATGTGATATTTCAGTTTTTCTTTTTTAATAAATCTGCAACAATTTCAAAAATTCTTTTTTTTGTCTGTCAATGTGGGGTGCTATGTGTACATTAATGAGGGAAAAATTAATTTAAATGATTTTAGCAAATGGCTGATATATAACAGAGTGAAAAATTGAAGGGGGTCTGAATACTTTCCGTACCCACTGTATATATATATCTCATAAACGGAGCTGCGTGAAAACCCTATTTAAACGAGTCCACACGCATTGTAATACTGTACCAAGGAAACAAAAATTAATGAGAGACGCTATCTCTTCCAACTTTTCACCTCGAACGGATACTCAAAAACATTCATTAATCGGAGTCTACACAGCAGACGCCAAAGGAATCAGCATACAATCGACTTAAATCAGAACCCTCACCCCACCTGGCATTCACTCCCGTATCACCATAATGTGTCAGAAGGCACGGCACGCACCCTGACCAAGTGGGGCATCAGAATAGCACATAAACCCACGAACAATCTGCGCATGGTCCTGTTTAATGCTAAAAACAAGAAATCGACAGCCGAAACACAAAACGCAGTTTATAGTATTCCATGCAATTCTTGCTCAGCGGTATACATAGGACAAACGTCAAAAAGAATTTCAACACGTGTACAGGAACATCGCAACGCCGTCAGAAGAAAGGACGCACTATCTTTGATATATGCACATACTAAATTGACAGGACACACATTCAACTGGGACAACGTAAAAGTAAAATTTAAGGCCAGTACTAAAAGTGCCAGAGAGTTGGCCGAGTCTTGGCTATCACATGAAAACGCCATCAACAGACACTTGGACATAAATCCAGCATATGCCAACTTAAGAAGGACATGTACACAATAATTAAACTATACAACACCCCCCCCCCCCCCCCCGATCATACTGACTTAGTCACCTCCTCCTATTGTGGAGGCTGGCCCGGACACAGACAGGCAGACATCGTTGGTTCAAACCCACACATGTTTATTTACAATATATTACTATTTACAAGGTGCACACAACCCCAGTACTTCCCCAAAGTCCAGGCATATATACCCAATGATGCCTCTCTCTTCAGGCTGCATCCTTTCCTCTCCTCCCAAGCTCCGTCCTTCTCTGCTCCCGACTCAAGCCAACAAATGGATGGAGGCGGCCCCTTTTATAATCACCCAGACGTGCTCCAGGTGCCTCCCGATTAACCTCCGCCAGCACTCCCCAGTGTGGCGGAAGTACCGGCCGCACACCCGGAAGCACTCCAGGTGTCTCTGGTTGAATTCCCCCCAGCACTTTCTGGTGTGGTGGAAGTGCTGAGGACCAGGGCTCTACAGGCATCGGGGCACCCCCTGCCAGTGACCATGGACCCCTATAGGGTTGAGCTTCCAAACTCAGTTCCCGTGGTCCCCAAAGCCATTAGGGCGGTTGCCCCCTCGTGGTCTGGAGGAGGCGTAATCCCTCCTCCGGTCCTTCTATATATATATATATATATACACACACACAGAGAGAGAGAGAGAGAGAGTAGATAAAGGTCGCAATCCCAGGAGGGGGACTGCATAAAAAAATGAGTAAATTCAGTTAGGATACATTTCTCAAACTGGCTCACTACACAAAATCACCTCTGATTATTTTGCACACTGGAAAAAAGTGTAAGATGCTCTAGAGACTGAAGTGGACAGCACCCATGGCATGGGATTGGTGTCCTGAGGAGACAAGTAAGAGGAACTTGTCAAATGAGGTGATCTCCATCAGAAGACAGATGGAAAGGGAATGTCACCAAAGGGCCTGAGCTTGTATTGGATCTAGGGAAAGTGATTTCCTATACAGTAGATATTGTGAATGGGAGCTGAGTATGCTTGGTGCCCAAAATGTGGATATGCTATATAGCACACCATAAGGTAAGCATAGTAAACAGACAGATTGGCTATGGTTTTCAGGAACAGATACCACTTAGAAAAGCACACCATCAATGAATGCTGAATTACTGTGTAAAGGGTTCTATCACCATTCCATATGTTATCACTGTAGTTACTGCCTTAAAAGTATGTAAAGCACTGATGCAAATAGTCTTGAAGCAAAATACTACAGCTTGGAATTTATGGGGCAGTCATATTGTATTAAAACCTGGCAGTGGCCCATATCCCCATGCATTACCTTGTGTAAAAATAAGCTTTACAAGCAGAAAACAAACTGAGTGGAAGGCAGAGTCCATAGTTTCCTACTGGTAAGAACAACGTCTGAATTAAGCTGAGATAAATAACAATACAAGCAGGAGGATGGAGATGTCATCTGTAGATCCAAGAAAATGTCCGCCCCTTCCTGGCACAAGTAGAAAAGTGCACACGTGTTTGTTGATTCATATATTGCATGTGTCTGTTTTTTACATCCTTTCAGTTTACAATTTCTTCTACGTCCTATTGCAATCTTGAGTCTGATGCTACAAATCAGCATCAGTTAGTTTGTTTGGCTAATAATATAGCATTTTGAAGTAAGCTATACTCCCAAATACTACTCAAGTAGTAAAGTTTATACAAATTATATTTTACAAAAGGTCTGACATCATACCTGCACATGCTCAAGTATGATTTTAAGGGCTGTCAGAAATACTGCTGAGTAAAATGCTTTATATATAAAAGGAACTGCCAGATGTATTTAAAAATGGGCATTTTAATCCAAAACTTCTCAGAAAATGACACCACTGATGCGAGCTCCTAGGCTTCTTCTAAATTTACTTTCTACTTCTGTACTGCATGTGCTTTAAGCTGCTAGGAAGATCTGAGTCATGATAATCAAGCATTCCAAAGCCACTAGATAAATTCCATTTTGGAAATATCCAGCAATACTTTCTGGCTTTGTCAATTGTGCTCCAGTGTTGATATTGCCTTGGCTCAAGTGAGTTGTTGACCAGAGTAACACGAGCTAAAAATATAATTCATGCATCAACTGCAGTCAGAACAGTGACCAGCATGTATGTGTGTAAGAATTTGTAATAAATCATCAAGAAACAACATTTAAAAATAATGAAAATGTCAAAACACAGCATGATTACATTTAAGATTATATGAGGGCTGAAAAATATGCTATAAAAATAAATATGTTAATCACAAGGTTGCTGTGATTAATTGCATTTTACAAATTTGCCCAAATAAAGTTCAGAATAAAATGTTACATCAGATTAGTAATAACATTTTTTAACCAATGGTAAAACAAAAGAAATCTCTGCAGAGATTTAGTGGGTTAACCAAACAGAGCAAACATTTTACATGATAGAAGTAACCTCATCCAAGGAATGGCAAAATTATTTGAACTATTAGGAAAAGAAAAATATTTTTTGTGTGCCCCTGATAAAACCCAAAGAATGCTTATATAAGTCAAGTCAAGTGGCTTCATTGTCATTCCATCCATGCACAGTATTGTAGCAGACAGTGGCATGAAATAACGTTCCCTTTCTTTGCTATGTAGGTGATGTTAATTGTCCAAGTAAGGTCAGCTGCCAGGTGCACACCAAAGAATTTGGTGCTCTGGACCAATTCCAATTCTGATCCATTGATGTGCAGTGAGGTGTGGACAGCATGGGCTTTTCTGAAGTGAACAAGCATCTTCTCCGTCATTTCCATGTTAAGAGACAGATTGTTGCTCTTGCATTAGTTCACCAGTTATCGTATCTGCCTTCTGTAAGCTGACTCATCTCTATTGCTAATGAGATCCACCACCGTTGTTTCATAAGCGAATTTAATGATGGTGTAGGTGCTGTATGCAGTCATGTGTCAGGAGAGTGAACATTAATGGGTTGAGTACACAGCCCTGAGGGGGTACCAGTGCTTAGTGTGATGGTGCTGGAGATGGTGTTATCGATGTGGACTTCCTGGGGTCTCTCTGTTGCAGATGAGTGTCTGAGAGATGATGATGTTCAATGCTAAACTGAAGTCTATGAACAGCATTCTAGTGTAAGTGTCTCATTTGTCCAGATGGGATGGGCCACATGAAAAGCAGATGATATGGTATCCTCAGTGGAATGGTTGGAGCGATAGACAAATGGGAGAGGGTCATGTGAAGTGGGAAGTCTGGCTTTCAGGTGGCCTCTCAAAGCACATCATGATGACCAGTGTAAGTGCTATGTGGCAATAATCATTGAGGCAAGTGGCTGAGGATGTCTTCGGCATGGGCATGTTGAAGGTGGAATAATCATGTGGAATTTTTTTATTAAATAGTGCTGAACACATATTGAAGAAATAAATTACTATTTTAAGTCTAGTTGTGTCCAACCAGCTGTTCAGAGAAAGGTTAATATAAAATAAAATGTAGTCTTGAACATTTAATGAAAACCTGTTGACAGTGCTTGCTATCCTATCTATATTACTAAGCGAAGGTTGTATATATGCACGGATGCCAGATGCCAGACACACCGAAGCGCACGTGCACTGTGACTCAGCGCCCCTGAGTCAAATCCAACAGCTTCCCAGACTCAGTAGGTAGCGCCCAAACAACACAACACAACCTGTAAAATAAAGTTCAGGTCACAATACAACCGCCGCCCGAACACGCACACCACCGAATATAAAACCTTCGTTTAGTAATGTTTACGAAGGTTGTATATATGCACGGATGCCAGACGCAACCCGTGCCAAAAGCGCACGCACACTCACACAGCGCCCAAGGGTCAAACCCAGCGGCTTCCCAAAGTCAGTAAGTGGTGCCCAAACAACACAACACAACCTGTAAACTAAACTTGAGGTAAAGCGTGCACGCCAACAAGTTGCCATGGTGACATATTTAAACATAGACACAGAATAACTAGACGCCTCATGACTAGCAGAATCGTACGTCAACGTCGCCACCATATTGTGAGTAGCACTGCTGTGGAGTGAAGTAATGAATAATGTGCTGCTTGGGATTGTACAAACCGCTGTACGCTCCAAATCAGATCCCAGGGGATTACATTTCATAGGTAAGGCTGAACAATTGTTTTGGTTATATTTGGATATTAGAAAATCCCGTTTTATAATCTTTACTTTAGCTAAGCCAGGCTAAGCAAGCAAAGCAATGCATTTATGTGCTCAAGTCAGCCTCCAAACAACGTTTTGGCTAAACGTATTTAGTCACTATGTAGATTGTTGTTAGCTGTTAACATTTCTCAAACTTGATGATATTTTTTCTCAAGGAGCACATTGAGGAAACACAGTTTGAAACTGACAACCATCATTTTATGCTCATGTCTTTAGTTGTGTCTGTCTTCCACAAACTAAGGCTGCACCATATTGCCAGACTGAATACTCTCAAATTACAAGATCTGAGTGAGCGAGAGGAGTGTAAGTCTGGAGGAGATCAGTGAGGTTGTGGAGAGCTTTAAATGTTAAGAGCGGTATTTTGTATTGTATTCTGAAGTTAACAGGGAGCCAGTGAAGTTGAGAGAGAATAGGTGTAATATGTTCAGTGGATTTGCAACAGCAGGATATTATCCTGGCAGCAGAATTTTGAAGAAGCTGTAAGCGATGGATATGTTTTTGTGGGATGCCAGATAGAATAGCATTATAGTAATCTATACGTGAGGTGACTCGGGCATTAATGAATACTGAATTCAGTACTGTGTTGCGCAAGAACAGGACAAAGTCTGGAAATGTTTCGAAGATAGAAGAAGGCAGTCCCCGAAATGTTGCTTATATGGGAGGAATGATTAATAATAATAATTATAATTATTATTATTTAATAATTGCCATTATTAGTGTATAAATGGATATAAATAATTGCATTTAAACGATTCGCCAAAATCTGTTGTATGTAAATGATACTGTTTTAAACATTGTTTTTTCATCAGAAAACCCGGTTTCCACATCTACCTGTATTAGTTTAAATGGCACTTTTGCCACTCGCAATAAGGCTGACGCGCTGATGTATCGTGTCGACTGGGAAATACAGTGAATGCGGCGTCTATCTATATATATGTCTATGTATTTAAACGTGAGGTAGTGGTGACTACTGACAATGCCAGCAGTCAGCTACTCCACAGTGCCTGCGGTCAGTGTTCTCCACTCCACAGTACCACCAGCTACTCCACTACACAGTGCCAACAGTCAGTGTGCTCTAATCCACTGTGCCAGCACTCAGTTTGGCAGCTGTCAGTGTGGCTTATTTGAATCACATTAAGGTAATTCAGTGTTAAAAGTAAGTTCAATTATGATTCCTAACAGCAAACGACTTCTAGCTAACAACACACCCATAGAAAAACAAAAACGAGACTGCATGGATAAAAACAATGAACAAAGGCGCCTACAACTCGCTTCTGAAACACCAGAACCAAAGGAGTCACGGCTCCAAAAAGAAACAGCTTTAGTACAAATATATTTATTTCATTAAATGAAAACTTTCCCAGGACGCTCCCACCCTCCATGATTTTTCATCCCTACAAAGATTGGAGGGAACAGAAAGTAATTGCCACTCTTGGATTTGCGATTCTTTAGAGAATCGGGGGTTTACTGGTTATTATTATTAGGAGGAGGAGGAGGTTAGGAGCACGCGATGATACATCGCATTGCCGCACCCACCACATGATGAACCAACTCAGGATCCCAGATTAGGACCCGAATGTGGCAATGCAACAAGTACACCTCAGCACCACACTAGTTCAGATGGAATGGAACCAGTGTGAGGTTTTTTTTTTTTTATGGTGGCCGGAGTGCCAATTCTGCCACCAACCCCCAGGTTTTTCCTTGCAGCTTGGACGGCCTACGTGCAGGACTGGATGCCGATTAACGTCATACCCAGGTTAGGTATGATGTTAATCTCTTGGCACAGGTTAAGAGCCTTAATTCCCAAATGTCCAGTTTATTTCAGAATATAGCAACACAGGATATATAAACAATGATGTCTAGCTTGCACAGATGCTTTACTTGGCTAACAAGTACTGGTGATTATTAGATGACTATTGCAATTCTGTTTGGAGGAAAATCGGCCATTTCAGATGACAATTCTACATACTTTAGTTTAGCTGATCATTGACACATTCTGTATGTGCTAACGATGTAATAGAAATCATCATTAGGAATAAATCTGAAGACTATTTGTACTTATGTACACTAAATAAAAACCAGCTTAACTGCATGATAAGAGGATACTAATAAGCCAACCTGTTAAAGAGTTTTTAAACATGTAATATTTAATGTAGAGTTCTTGCAATTCGAATCAGTGATGATGACCTAAAAGAAAAAGATTTAGCTATACTTTACTTAACATTCTCATCATCCAGCCAGTGCATAGAAGTCATTAAAATGACAAAAACAATGTGAGGTTGAATTGTAAAAACGTTTGAATATAAATCATGGGACATTTGTGCTCATTCTCAATAATGCACCTATGAGACAGCATCACAGTATTTTGTGTAGCTCTAATTAACATGCCTCTCTAGTACAGAACTAAAGGGCATATCGTCCTCTATCAACCTACTGGGAATTAAACCTCTGGATTAAAACCTAGATTACGGCACACCAACATAGTCATTATCAACATGAGAATGGCTATGTTGGTGTGGCCTAATCCAGGCTTTCAAAATTCAAAACTGAATTAATAAATCTGATTCAGGAGAATTCCTTCAATAAAACAATGAATAGCATACTTGAGGAAAATGGTGGAAATAACTGGAAGTCTTTTCAAGGAGGAAATCTGGAAACACTTTTTTCATGTAAAAGATTTGGGAATTCAGTACTGATTACCATATTGTGTATTTGAAGAAGAGTCCTTTTTAGCTTTAAAAAGATATGTGCATATGTTATTTCAACCCCAAACCCTCAACATTAGCTTCAGCACTGGTAAACAAATGGAACAGGTTTGGTAAAGATATTTCAAATCAATACTGATACCAGCCATCCATCTATCCTTCCATCCATCACCTAACCAGATTCATCTAATTCAGGGCCATGACAGCCATAGCCTACCCTGTTAGCACTGGGCCCAAGATACAAACCAGCTATGGATGAATACTCAGTCTGGAACACTAACGCTTTGCAAACACCCACATTTTCCCAGTAGGGGCAAGTCACCAGTTAACTTAATACACTGGTCTTTGGGATGTCAGAAGAAAAACAGGATTATCAACTGAAAAACCCATGCATATATAATGGAGTATATGAGAACTATACATATTAAACAATCAGGACTGAAACCCAGGCTTCTGGACCTATGACAAAGCATTGCAAATCACTGCTCCACCATTCAGCCAATGCCTATCCAGTACTGTCCAAAAGATTATGTTGATAAGGGATTAATAAAGTATCTATCTATCTATCTATAAAGAAATGCAGTATTCCATATTTTACTGTAACAGTTTGAACAGGATCAACAATAAAAAAAAATCTTAAAATATGGTCTGTGATTTATTAATAAATAATTCTCTTTCTAATTTCACAAGTGCCAAATTTCTAAAAACCTTTTGATAATAATGTAGATTGTGGAATGTACCATAAGGGTGGAGAATAAAGCCTGTGCAAAAAACCTCTACCTGCAGAAATTCCAGGTTTATAATTTTTTATTTCTGTAAGATGCCTGGTATTACTAATAATAACCTTCTGATGCAGTTTACCTTATAGCATATAATCAGAAAAAGGAGTACTGTGGTGGTAAATTAATTTTCATCAGAAAGTTGTTTTTTTTTGTGTGAGTATTTAAAAACAAAAAAATAGTTTACTTACCTTCAAATTAATATTGGTATCAGAAACTGTAATTTTCATTGGTACAATTTCTGGAACACAATCATCCTCTAAAAATTGCCCAAGATTGATTAAGGAAGACATTAACAGGTCAGAGCTAAAATGTTGTATTTTGCAATGCAGGAAGCCATTTTTTGCTGCCAGAGGGGAGTACACTGCTGCTTTAGGCCCAATGTCCAGCCTTAGTCTCACTTCTGGACAAATGTCGTCGGGGTCAGACAGAGCTGAATGATCAGATCCTATAAAAAAAACAAAAGCAACAAGGCCTTTAGTTGTGATGGGAAAGAACTCACGATAAGATATAACTGTGCACTGATTACTAAATGAAAATAGTACTGTAAGTTAGAGTACGGCTGATAGTCATTTACTATTCATGCAAATGTACTGGAAATGGCCATATAAAGAGTAACCTGTAGCTGTTTTTAATAATTGTACAGTACAATTAAAATACAACCTAAAATTAAATTTTCAGATCTTCTAATGTAGAGAAAAACCAAGCAAAATGACACCTTTTACTGGCTAACTAAAAAGATTACAATACGCAAGCTTTCGATGCAACTCAGGCCCCTTCTTCAGGCAAGGGGCCTGAGTTGCCTCGAAAGCTTGCATATTGTAATCTTTTTAGTTAGCCAATAAAAGGTGTCACTTTGCTTGGCTTTTCTCTACATTCATAATGGATAACACGGTACAACACCCTAGTACTACAGATCTTCTAACAAATACTCCTGCCTTGTAAATGTGCAATCCACAACATTTCATATTGAGGATATGGCTCAAAAAAAGTTTGCAAACTGGACATTTTCATTGATCTCCTAGGCATTCTGTGTAAAAAAGGGTAGCTTAAAATTATAGCAGATAAACATATAAAACCGACATTAAGCTTAATCTACCAAATGAAAAACAAGAATGCTATAAGCAACACTGCCTGAGGCCATGAGGCTTGGATAACTACTAGGTATAAATAAATAAAAAATAAATAAATAATTTGTTTTCATCAATACATTTAGTATCAATAAAGCAATTATTACTATTTCTATTACTACTGATTTTCATTAACTAAGAAAATCAAGGCTTGCAAACAAATATACAGTAATATCGTGGGTTTTTTAGTAATTTTAACAATTTTATAACAACAACAAAAAACCTTTGTATTTACACTTCTAAAAACATATTTGCCTTAAAAACTAGTATGATTTCAAATCCAAAAATTTGCACCAAGAAACTCAATCAGTTAATCATTATTTAAAATCGCATCCTTCATAAAGTACATCATCAGAAGGCACTTTTCAAAGCAAAACAAGAACACAAAAAAGATAAAATGGCCAATCTGAGAATAAATTAAAACAATAAAAGAAACAAAGTTAAATGTAACGTTGAACTGATAGGTGCAAGTGGTAGCCAACAATATAAGATGGCATTAACAATAATAAGAGAATTCAGAACAGTTAAAGGGATAATGAACAGTAAATAATCAATAATTTATATTTAAATTGTCAGCAGCCCGCCACCCAAAATGTGTGCTTGCTCAAAGCATGCTATAGTCATTGGTTTAAAAGATGTGCAGTGCAAGCCCAGCAGAAAAACCAGAGAACTAAAAATCATCAAGTTAAGCCTAATGTCATAAACACTTGGAAATATAAGTCTAAATGAGTTTAAAATGAATTAGGACAGTGATGATGACTGACTTTTGTTTATCTGATTTTTTTAGGGTTAATTAGAAGGGTAATCATTATACCATGATTAGTAACCTTTCACCAAATCCAAATCATAATTCACTAAATTAATTCAATGTCAAAATGAAGCCATAACCAGATTCTCATTTAGTTTCTCATTTTCCTTTCTTTCTTTTTGTTGCTCTAATGCAGTCATTGGTCTTGTTTTGAATGACTAAAACTTCGGACATAGGTGTGTGCCACCATCTTTACTACCAGCAGTGAATTGACATTATGCTCTGCATCCCTGCTGTCCTGTAACTAGCAATGGGTGCTGTTGCCAGCAAAGATAAGGTAGTGCCCATATAACAAAGCACAGAATAATAATATAAAATTATAAATGGAAATCACAACTGTAGTAAAAAATACAAAATGTAAAATACAGTCATTCGGAATATTATAAAATTAAGATCTGTGAAACAGAGCCAACAATAACTGTAATCCTAATATAAGAAAAAGAAAACAACACAAATCAACACATACAGTATGCTATATACTAACACATGGCAGACATGTTCTTTCTAAAATTTCATGGTTCTGTTAAAAAGTGTCAATTGATGCCGGATAAACATGCTACCAGGAGCTAAGACTACCTCATCTCTTAACAACGACAATACAGCAAG
Source organism: Erpetoichthys calabaricus (assembly GCF_900747795.2). Classification (NCBI taxonomy): domain Eukaryota; kingdom Metazoa; phylum Chordata; class Cladistia; order Polypteriformes; family Polypteridae; genus Erpetoichthys; species Erpetoichthys calabaricus. The sequence continues at coordinate 294,049,079 of NC_041394.2, forward strand.
AGTGTACATCATAAGAGTAATAATGGATGTCAAAGGCGTGCTGCTCTATGACAGTGGTTCTTAACTATTTTCACAGTTGACACTCTTGATATTCTCAAAATCGGCTCTCACATCCTCATAAAAATTGGGTTTAGTTGTATAATTTAGGCCAATTTCAAGACTGTAGAAATATGCAATCACTCACCTTAAAAAATAACAACATAGCTGTGTAGCTCAGATGAAACTGTATAGTCAAAAATGGTAACAACTGAAAACTGAGCTCTACTAAGCAAAGGCGGAAAACAAGAGAAGTTATCAAAGTGTGTGACCTCTGAGATGAGATGTGCTGATTCCCAACTGTGGGAAATTCTACAATATCAAAACTGTATTGCTGGGTTGTCTGGGTACTACAAATTCTTATTAGCCTCAGAAAGTAGGCATGGTGAGCAGGCTCCTTATTATTCTGCCATTTTTCTGACATCAATACAAAAATAATTAACTTTAATAAGTGAATTATTTATGGAATGGAGGTCTATGATTTAACTATGTGGCTAATGAAACGTGTATACTTTAGATGCCCCATGCCCCAAGAAAAGGTGTCTTGTATAAGTTTAAGAACACTGCATGATACATAGCATAAAAAAATGTCAAGCAAACAATATCATTTTTATGTATCTAGTTTCAGAAAAATAAGTGTACCTTATCCTACAGGAAGTACCTAATGGTATTAGGACAAAAAAACGAATAAATAATATACGGTAGACAACATTACATAAACCCATAATTATACACAGGTCTACAAAAATTTTTTTTTTTCAGGTGCCAAGGTTTTTTGAATGGATTAAGGGTATTTTGAGGGTGATGAATTCAAAAATCCCATTACTTTTGCTGAATTGGTTCACTTTTTGAGATAATAGACATCCATGAAAATAATGCATTCACCCAATGCGACTTGTGTGTGATAACAAATGCAATAGCTTTTGGTCTGTCTTTTAACTCTTTAACAGTGTCTTAGGTAATGAAATACCCCATATAATTATTTTGTATTTTAATTTGTAGGCCTACAATGCTATAAAAGTGACTTTTTGAAGCCAGAATTCAACTGTGAATTTGCAGAGGAAAGAAGTCGGCTACAGTATAAGTTTGTCAACCCAGTCTTGGTTTATACCCAAAAAGTTCTGTCTTAATAAGTATATAAATACATGTAAAAATTATGACTTCATCAAGAAGAGCCTGCAATCCTGATGTATTCTGCTACATCTGTGAAGAGTACATGGTTGAAAAACAAAGAAGAAATATCACAGACATTGTGCATCAAGTATACCTGGCTTATTTTGGAGTACAGCTTGCAGACCAGGATAAGTCTTGGGCTCCACATATGGTTTGCAAAACATGTGTGGAGCACCTACAACAGTGGACAAAAGGTGAAAGAAAAAGTTTAAACTTTGGTGTGCCAATGGTATGGAGAGAAGCGAAAAACCACCATGATGATTGTTACTTTGTGTTGTAAAGATTAAAGGCTTTAATCGTTACAAGAAAGCTCGGTGGGATTATCCTGATTTGGAATCAGCAAGACGACCTGTTCCACATAGCAATGACGTTCCCATACCAGTGTTTAGCAGACTACCAAAGCAGCCACTGTCAGACTCTGAAGAGAGGCAGGGATTGGAGTGTATGGCAGGTAATAGCAGTGGAAGTGAATTTGAGGGAAGCTCTTCAACGCCTCAACCATTAGGCCAAAAAGAACTCGACCTGATTCGAGACTTACATCTGTCCAAGCAAGCATCTGAACTTTTAGCGTCCAGACTTAATGAACAAAATCTTATAAAGGCGGAACTTAAAATTACAGCCTATTGGACAAGAGAAGAGAGGCTTCTCCCATATTTCAACCAAGAGGAAGAACTTGTATACTGCAATGATATCCCAGGAATTGTACTTCAAATGGGACTAACAGAATATCGACCAGAAGACTGGCAGCTTTTTATAGACAGCTCCATTAGAAGCTTGAAATGTGTTCTCTTGCACAATGGTAACCATTATGCGTCTCTTCCCATTGCTCACTCAACAAAACTTAAAGAAGAATATAAAAATGTAAAAATCGTATTACAGAAAATCCGTTATCATGAACAATTTGTGTTGATCTGAAGATGGTGAACGTCTTGCTTGGACAGCAATCTGGATACACAAAATACCCATGCTTCATGTGCCTCTGGGATAGCAGGGCAAAGCAAGATCATTGGACAAAAGTGTCATGGCCTACAAGGGAAGAAATGATTGTTGGCACTGCGAATATCATCAACAAGCCGCTGGTGGACAACAACAAAATCATTCTCCCACCGCTTCATATTAAGCTAGGATTGATGAAGCAATTTGTTAGGGCTTTGGACAAAATGGGTAATTGCTTCACGTACATTTGTAGATCATTCCCTGGACTGAGCATGGAAAAACTACAAGCTGGAATCTTTGATGTTCCTCAGATTCGTAAACTCATGAACGATTCCAATTTTACCAAATGCATGAATGACACTGAGGCTTCGGCCTGGAAGAGTTTTGTCTCTGTTGTGAAGAACTACTTGGGTAATCACAGAGCAGTCAATTATGAAGAACTGGTGCAGGATATGCTTGCTAACTTCAGAAATGTGGGAGTTATTATGAGCATAAAGATCTTCATAGCCATTTAAACAGATTTCCAGATAACCTTGGAGACTTCAGCGAGGAACAAGGTGAGAGGTTCCACCAGGATATGAAGGTGATGGAGGAGAGATATCAAGGCAGATGGGACATACACACGATGGCAGACTACTGTTAGAGTCTCCAACGTGATTGTCCTGATGACACACATAAAAGGAAATCGCATAAACAGCGTTTTTTGAAGCATCGACATTAATAACAATCAATAACTAATTAATATTGTATTAATTAATCACATCATACATAACTTTTTTCCTGTCACTGTTAGATATTTTTCATTTCTTTTTTGTATGATGTTAGACTGTTTACTTACTAGCTGTAACTAAAATAAAAATATTCTTGCAATTCTGAATGCTTTTCAAATGTGTTGCGTTAATTAATTAATTAACTATTAAATATCTCAGAAACTAGAGCCAATCTGGCAAAACCAAAGATATATTCTTAATCAGCACCATAAACTTAATATAAAACTGTTCAGACATCGTTGGCACCAAAATCACTGTATACCAGTTATCTATACTGACAATGGGGCAACTTAAAAGGTGCATCTGTTTTTTCTATAGCTGCTGTCTTTTGGTCATCGGCATAGGGAAGTAGAGTACATCGTTGCAGCAACAAACATTAGCCAGGACAGTTAAATAAATGTATTCTTTACTTACAATGATATAAGATATGAACCACATTTTTAAATATTATGTGATAATCAAGGCAATGTGGAAGGCAATGAAAAAACATATTATACCTATCAGCATACCAAAAATGCAAAATACAAAACAAAATTAACCCATTTTTGTACTTGTTTTGTAAGTATTATTAAAATTTTTGATAATTTTCCTGGTGACTCCATTTTGTGTTCTGGTCTTCCAGATGGTTTCCACCATTCTGCATGGCCACAGTTGTTGTTTATGGTCACTAGCTGGTCTCCCTGAGTATGCAAGATGGTAACTCTCAGCCTCTGAGTGCCAAGATTCAAAACAAAATCTTTTGAATTGCTGTTGTAGTGTTTGTTAGTGGAAAAAGAAACCAAAACAAGTGCTAAGATTTTCTGGTTTCACCGTTTTTGCTCACTACAACTTTGAAAAAGCTGTCACGTGTCCTCTCTCTAAAGAAATAGACAAATCCAACTAATCATCAGGCAAAAGCAAATCAAAAGCTGCCATGGGAAATAATAAATAAAAAAGTGTACAACATGAGTAAAACAGAAAGAAGAGTCAGAAAAGCAGTATGAAAACTATGGACTTTGGACAGCACAAAATGCAGTGCCAGAGAGACAACAACATATAGAAAAAGAGAACTGGGTTGTCTTCTCCTTTCTTGGTGTTGCAGTATTCACTGCAAGACAGTATGGAATGCAGTAGCAGAGTAACTTTAGATTGCAAGACAGTTTAGATTTTCACACTAACATACTGTATAATGTAAATGTATGCCTAACAGAAGCATTTTATATATTTTATTGGAAAGTAGTTATTGTAGTATGAAGTTCATATCACCCACCATTCCAAAATCAACCTATTAGGCAATTATAAATATTGTGTTTTCTTTGACAAAATCAAGTAACACCTTAATGCACACTGATGTTGAGCACATACGCACAAGCATGGCTATTTAAAATCCTTCAATAAAATATCATACTGCAGCTTACTTTCAAGTATTCTTATTTCTCGTTTGACCATAACTAACTCACTCCATGGTACGCACATCCTCGTAGAAGTTGGGTTCATTTAACAACCATCTGTCGGTCAGGTCTATGTCCAGATCTCAATTTCCTCATTCCCATCCTATCCACCCTTCCTAGGTGTCTTGAAGCCAACTCTGTCTGTGTCTTCATTTCTGTCATTGTCCACCTGGCCTACCATACATCATTATTTTCAGGACCCTACTCTTTGACATCCTTTCCAAATGGTCAGGCCATGTCAGTCTCCTTTTTTGATCAATGTGACAATATCCAAATCCTGAGATTGATATCAAAGCTCTACATAAGTTCTTAAATGCCACTTTGGTTGCCATGGCCAAAATAACTATTTAAACGTCCTCTTTAAACTCCTAAAATTCTTTAATTTTCCTGTATAAAGTCCACTTTTTACTGGCATAAGGACTACTAGTTAAAATTACTGTCTTTTGTATTAGCACCTTTGCTAACTGAAACAGATTCAGTGTTCTGCAGAGCCAACAGGAAACAATTTTCTACCACTGCCCTTGCCTTGTCAGGCCAACAGTGCAACAGTGACACTTGACCAGTACCCATATTTACAAATATTTTACATAAATAACACATATCATGTATGCCTTTATCCTCACAGGTGGCGCAATGGTAGTGCTGCTGCTTTGCAGTAAGGAGATTGTGGGTTCGCATCCTGGGTCCTCCCTGTGTGGAGAGCGCTTTGAGTAGTGAGAAAAGTGCTATAGAAATGTAAAGAATTATTATTATCAGTGCCTAAACGATGTTTTTAATTGCATATACTAACCAATATATATATATATATATATATATATACAGTGGTGTGAAAAACTATTTGCCCCCTTCCTGATTTCTTATTCTTTTGCATGTTTGTCACACAAAATGTTTCTGATCATCAAACACATTTAACCATTAGTCAAATATAACACAAGTAAACACAAAATGCAGTTTTTAAATGATGGTGTTTATTATTTAGGGAGAAAAAAAATCCAAACCTACATGGCCCTGTGTGAAAAAGTAATTGCCCCCTTGTTAAAAAATAACCTAACTGTGGTGTATCACACCTGAGTTCAATTTCCGTAGCCATCCCCAGGCCTGATTACTGCCACACCTGTTTCAATCAAGAAATCACTTAAATAGGAGCTGCCTGACACAGAGAAGTAGACCAAAAGCACCTCAAAAGCTAGACATCATGCCAAGATCCAAAGAAATTCAGGAACAAATGAGAACAGAAGTAATTGAGATCTATCAGTCTGGTAAAGGTTATAAAGCCATTTCTAAAGCTTTGGGACTCCAGCGAACCACAGTGAGAGCCATTATCCACAAATGGCAAAAACATGGAACAGTGGTGAACCTTCCAAGTAGTGGCCGGCCGACCAAAATTACCCCAAGAGCGCAGAGATGACTCATCCGAGAGGTCACAAAAGACCCCAGGACAACGTCTAAAGAACTGCAGGCCTCACTTGCCTCAATTAAGGTCAGTGTTCACGACTCCACCATAAGAAAGAGACTGGGCAAAAACGGCCTGCATGGCAGATTTCCAAGACGCAAACCACTGTTAAGCAAAAAGAACATTGGGGCTCGTCTCAATTTTGCTAAGAAACATCTCAATGATTGCCAAGACTTTTGGGAAAATACCTTGTGGACTGATGAGACAAAAGTTGAACTTTTTGGAAGGCAAATGTCCCGTTACATCTGGCGTAAAAGGAACACAGCATTTCAGAAAAAGAACATCATACCAACAGTAAAATATGGTGGTGGTAGTGTGATGGTCTGGGGTTGTTTTGCTGCTTCAGGACCTGGAAGGCTTGCTGTGATAGATGGAACCATGAATTTACTGTCTACCAAAAAATCCTGAAGGAGAATGTCCGGCCATCTGTTCGTCAACTCAAGCTGAAGCGATCTTGGGTGCTGCAACAGGACAATGACCCAAAACACACCAGCAAATCCACCTCTGAATGGCTAAAGAAAAACAAAATGAAGACTTTGGAGTGGCCTAGTCAAAGTCCTGACCTGAATCCAATTGAGATGCTATGGCATGACCTAAAAAAGGCGGTTCATGCTAGAAAACCCTCAAACAAAGCTGAATTACAACAATTTTGCAAAGATGAGTGGGCCAAAATTCCTCCAGAGCGCTGTAAAAGACTCATTGCAAGTTATCACAAACGCTTGATTGCAGTTATTGCTGCTAAGGGTGGCCCAACCAGTTATTAGGTTCAGGGGGCAATTACTTTTTCACACAGGGCCATGTAGGTTTGGATTTTTTTTTCTTCCTAAATAATAAAAACCACCATTTACAAACTGCATTTTGTGTTTACTTGTGTTATATTTGACTAATGGTTAAATGTGTTTGATGATCAGAAACATTTTGTGTGACAAACATGCAAAAGAATAAGAAATCAGGAAGGGGGCAAATAGTTTTTCACACCACTGTATATATATATATATATATATATATATATATATATATCAATGAATGTTTAAAAACAACACATTCCAAAGACTAGGGTAAAAAGAGACAACTCTGTCATGTTGATTAAGGAGGAAATACCCTGTGATGTCTTATACTCTTGAAAGCCTTGCACTTTTGCAACAGATGTATAATTGTAAGGGTGACAGAAAATGGATACAAAATGCTGAACACAGTATCATGTCAATAACCAGACAATTCACAATTATCACTTTCTTCAAAATCGCAAAACAATAGTTTTTTTAAATGACATGTACCAGCAGCTTTCCCAAGATACTCATACAAATCTTCTGAAATGTCCTACAAACCCACTGGTTTATAACATTAATGCTGAACTTAACAGCTTATTTTAATTGTAGGAGATGGAGGGCAATAGCGGTTGTGCAACAGGTAAAGGATGAGCCTCACAGCATTTGAACTACACTTCCTGGTAACTGTGCTTATTAAGTGGGACATTTATGTTCAGCCTACGTTAATATGTGATCTACATCCCAAAGTCATGAGGCATGTTTTCAGTAACACAGTTAATAAAGCAGGTTCAGAAAATGGATAGCAGGATGAGCCTACTTGTTAATAGGAATAAAGAAAAAACACCTATGGTTTAATGCTCATATGAAATCAGTCCACCAATTTTTGGATCCTACTTATTCTTAATATTTGTAAATCACTATATATATTAGGATCTGCTAAATAAATAAATGTTCAGGAAAAAAACTTTTTCTTTTGCCAGTTCACCATTTTTTCTGTTATTTCAGGCAAAACTTTTTTTCTGAATAGTCAGCATTAGAATCAAATATATTTTAACTTCATTGGCACACATAGAATTATTATCTTTTAGAATAACAACAGGAATGGATTTAAAGAAATGCTGAGGCACAGCAATATTTCCTTTTACAGTTTTATGCTGACATAACAGGAATCCTTGTGTTTAAAACATGAACATCACCCGTGTTCTGTCATCAACTATATAACAAGTTTACTGATGTGTGCTCAATGCTTTTTGAACAGGTAGAACTTTTCCCATTTTAAGGATGCCGAGAGCCTTGGAATGTAAACCTTAGTAGGCTTAAACCTCACCACATGCTCTCTTTATTTTAAACATTGCTTTTATATTTTATATACTGCTTTTCATAGCAACGACAATTAAAAAGCACTTTTCTAAGCAATCAATTTTAAACTAAATGTCAAACAAAGGTGGTTATGAATGTATTTACAAGCATAAACAAACAGTGTAACATTCAAAGTAAAAAAAGGAAACACTGGAAAAATCTTAATAAGAACAGGCAATTCAGGCTAACAAGGTTATCAGTCCTATTCACCTAATGTCCCCAAAATAATTTCAAGTTCAGTTCTGAAGGTCTCCGACTGTCTGACAAACTAATTGGAATTTATTCCTTGTGTTTGTTATTTAATGTTTCTGTAAAATCTACCCTTTACCAGTTACCTTCTATGTCTCAATGTTTTTGTTGAAGAACTCATTTTAAAACAACAGCTGGGATGCACTGTACTATTTCCCTTCATAACTGTAAACATTACAATCATGTTACATCTTAATCTTTATTTGTTCAAACTAAAAATATTCAATCTCTCCTTATTAGTCCCAGAATCACTCCAGTTGGTACTCTCTGGACTTTCACTGGCGCTGATATGTCTTTTTTTTGATATACAATGACCAAAACTACACAATGCACTCTAGATTAGGCCTCAGCAGTGTGATATATAATTTCACTATAATCTCTCTTGACTGTTATTCTACCCATAGGACAGTACAACCTAACATCCTATTAGGTTTCTTTATCACTTCTGTACACTAGCTGATGTAGATGTAAATAGTGAAGAGTCCATTATAAGCAATGAGTCCATTTCACAAGGTGCTTTCAAGTTTCAAATCTCTGATTGTGTAGATAAATCAGTCGATAAGACCGATTCATGGCACAATGAGAATCATCTTTACAAAGGTATTTTATTTTAAATTATGCTCTGCATGTATGGTGTAAAAATTTTAAGACAGGCGTGCTCTTCACACATAAGAAGCTATAAGTTTCCAGTCTTCATACTAGTTGTGAGAACTTCTCAGGTTTTCACTATTAATACAACTGCCCTTTCCATATCAGACTTTTTAAAATCTCACTGAGTACTGACATGTTTTGTTATCTCCAAACTCACACTTCAGTTAAGCCTGATTACTCAATTATCATGACTAGGACATGTGTTTATACATTTTAATTTAATTTCCCTATCATGTTAAGTAATATTCATGTATTTATTATTTTCAATGTTACCACAACTGCATCTTTGTTTTGTGATGATAACAGCTATTTTGAACTCTGTTTGTCAAGTCCCATCCCTTTTCCGGAAGTTGCGCTTTACCATTATTAGCAAAATTATTTAAACCCTGCTTGTCGATGCTAGTAATCATCCAAATTTGACATTAGTATAAAGAATTTTTACTTGGTTTAAGGTCTTTTGTGTTAATAATCTGACAAGTATTTGGTTTATGAATTTTTAGATTGTGTGTTGGGTTTAGGTGTTCCTTTGCTTTGATCGACCGGTTTAATACCTTGCTCCGTTCATCTGCTACATTTTTTCTATCATCCTTTTCCTCGGTCTTCTCCTGCACGGCAGATGATATATCCAGTTCAGGCTCATGATGGCTGGGATCAATACCAGCAAGCAGAAACCCATCCTGGATGGGACACCAACCCACCAAGAGTATTCACACAGATGCATGAACTCACCAACACTAGGCTAATTTGGAGTTGTAAATTAAATAGCAGTAATTGTTATTTATGTATGTAACACTTTTTAAGTGAGGTATACAGCTTTACTTTTTATTTGCAATGTTGCAGAGTTATGCATTTGATTCACCTAACCTTCATGTCTTTGGACTGCGGGGGGAAACTGGAGGACCCAGAGGAAGCCCATATGGATGTGAGAAGAATGAGCAAACTCCATTCAGACGGCATCTGGGATATGAACCATGGTGTCCTTGGTGTGAGGCAGCAGTGCTACCACTGCACCACAATGCTAATCTGCCAACTTTCCTGTAATTATTATTCAAGAGAGTTAATGATTTGTGAAATGTACACAAAATGCCAACAAGGATTGTTACAAAAACACAGATCAGTAACATAATAACAATGGCAACTAACAAATGAATCATCTCTTTTTTTAGTACTTCTGAAACAATGCCAGATGCCCTAGTCAGTTGATTGTTAAGACATGGATATAATAACGTGCACACTCACACACATACGCATATAACTGGCTTAGCAGAAACATAACATGGGCTTAAACATTTAGATAGATAGATAGATAGATAGATAGATAGATAGATAGATAGATAGATAGATAGATAGATAGATAGATAGATAGATAGATAGATAGATAGATAGATAGATAACTTTATTAATCCCAAGGGGAAATTCACATACTTCAGCAGCAGCATACTGATACAAAAAAACAATACGATATTCACCATATTATAGATATGTCAATATGAAGATTTCTCTTACCGAGGCTGTGGTTACTGAGGTACTCTCTAACACTGATGTTTCCAACTTGATTTGGTATCACACGGTTAACCTGGAGGCACACAGCTATATCGTCACCCTTGACATCAATTGCACAGGTAGCACCAAATATTTTAAACACTAAAACAGACACCTTGTAAAAAAAGAAAAAAATGCAAAGTACAAATTTCAGTATTGGGTGATATGCATCCACAATGTTTCTTTTCACACTATCTGCTGAACTCTTACTGTATCACAAAAGCACATAAGAATAAATTCTGAGGAGAACAGGCCATCAGCGCAAACTAGCTCATCACTCACAAAATGTCAAAGTGACATTTGCAGGTCACCCATTTCACATAATACTCCACTGCTTGTTAGACTAATTGATATATCACTTGCTTTCTTTCCAATTTTTCAATAAACGAGTTTCCATTTACGCCCCCAGGTTTTGTGGAAGAACTCATTTAAAAGCAGCAATTGGTATCTGCTCTACTAATTACTTTCATAACTTTAAACACTTCCATCATGCACGCAATCTCTTTTTGTTCAAAATGAAATTAATCAGTTACTTAAATCTTTTGTTACAGCTAATATCCTGCATCCTAGACCTAGTCAAATATTTTGTTTCAGTACTTTGTTTTTGTTTAATTTTGAGATGAAAATTACAAACAGTGTTTCAGATACGGCCTCACAAGTAAAAGTTTAAAGCTTTAAGCATAACCTCTCTAGAATGCTCTGTAATATAGTATTTTATTGGTCTTCTTCATCACTTTTGTACACTGTCTGGATGTGGACAGTGACAAGTCAACTATGACCAAAAGCCCTTCTCATAACATGTTGCTTGAAGTTTATTAAGTTAATCTTTTTCAGTTTTCTTTCAATGTAGTGACAAGTCAAGTAAAATTACACCTTTGATTGGCTAACTAAAAAAGAGGGGCCCGAGTTGCCTCAAAAGCTTGAATATTGTAATCTTTTCTAGTTAGCCAATAAAAGGTGTCATATAAATTGTCTTGTCACTACATTCATAATGGCTAACACGGTACAATACCCTAGTACTGCAGTTTTCTTTCAACAAACTCAGGTCACGCTGGGAAAGTCCAGCAGTGTGGTCAACGCCAAGCTTTTTTTTGCTGACTCAATTTTAAGAACTTATTTTCAGAAAAGAAAAAACTTTGTCTATCTTCCTGTCTAGACATAAATAACTCAAGAATGGAGCGAAAGAATGCCAATAACATTTACAGAAGAGTTTTTTTTTAATTTTTAATTTTTTATTATCCATTAGTATGAATCTTGCTTAATCCACAAAAAGGAAGTTTCAATTATCAAACTGTTAGCATTAATAATATTTTCATATACTAAATTTTACAATAAATCTGTATCTCAAAGAGTAAATTACTCACTAAAAAAATAAATCAGATAATATTATATACTGAGTGGAAACTTTATTTGGCTTACTTATCTGGTACTGAGTATATCTTTTGCTTGTAAAACAGCCTGACGTCTTCAACAAGGTGTTTTAGACATTACTTAAAGAACCCCTAACATGATAGCAAACAATTTGCTGCAGAATGTTTTTGGCCACACATTTACAATGTGAACCTTCTCTTCCACCTCATGCAAAATGAGTTTTTCTGGATTGAGATCTGTGGAGTATGCAAACTAATGTAGTAAACTGAAGTCACTGTCATGGTTGTGAAACCAGTTTAAGATGATGCATGCTCTGTTACAAAGACAATATCCTGTTTCAGGTATCCGTTTGAAAAAAGGGTGGACTGTGGCCATAAAGAGAAACAATACTTTGATGCATTGTGGCCTTTCAAATGACACTCAATTAGTATTAAGAGCTTTGATATATGTGCTAAGAAAACATTCCACAATCCCCGCTGTTGACACAATTTAGTTTAAAAAATGGATTCAAGCTGTTTATGCCGAATTGAGAAACTACAATCTGTCTGTTGAAGCAGAAAGCAAGGTTCTTCACACCGGATTACATTTTTCCTATTTTAATTTTTCCAACTGTGGTGATCACATGCCCACTGTAGGTTCATTTTCCTGTTCTGGTCCTCTCCAATGCTTATTGTGTCCAGAGATGCCCTTCTGTACAGAACTTCTTAAGTATTTGTCGCTGTTTTGTTAGCTTGAATGACTTTGGCCATTCTCTTCTGACCTCTGTCATTAAAAAAGTGTTTTCAACCACAGAGCTGTTACTCACAGAATCGGTTCTGTTGATGCCTCCATTTTCTGTAAACTTTACAGACTACAGTGTATAAAAATCCCCAGAGGGCATGTTTGTAACATGCCAGAGTCACTGCACCTGACATCAACAACCATACCAAGGTCAAAGTCACTTAAATGTCTTGGCCATTCTTATTATTTAGTTGAACCTATACTTTTTGAACATATAAGGAATATTTCATATATTGGATTGCAGCCACATTTGTACCTAATAAAGTGGCCACTCAATGTATAGTAACGAGGACGTAAAAATATATATTTTTTCCAATGAAAGCTATGCTTTTCAGTATATAATTGCAACAATAACACTCCAAATATGTAATAAGCACTAATACTTAAATAATAAAAAGACAAACATGGTTACCAAATCTTTTGAGTTTTCATCAATACTCTGAGAAGCAGCACTTATAGCATCTGGAGACATTGCACCCTCAGCATAATTTCCAAGGGCTTCACTTGCACTTTCAGCTGGGCTTTGATCACTCATAGTATCCCTGAAATTCATCCCAAAAATGTCACCTGCAAGTGACTCTGTGGGGAGAACATCACTGTTTAGACACATGATATTACGCAGAAGACATCTTTACTCCCAGCCTCTCCCACCACACTCCCTTCCTGATATTGCCCAAACATCCATTAGCACAAAAATAAGCTACACAAAAATAAGCTACACATTGAATTCTACAGGTGTCAATGACTTCTGATAGCCAAGATGAGATGCACTGCCAAATATTAAACAAGATTGATTAGCATCACAGGAAAAGGAAAAAGAAACAGTGACACAATATACCACAGACAGGTTTCTTTCAGTTGTTTCTGGAAAACAGACCATGAGCACTTCTCCTCGTTACCTCTTTTTCTTTGTATGCTTTCAGCAAAAAGGTAACTAGAGTTAAAACAGCAAAGAAAGGGAAAAGATATGTGTAATGCATGTGCACCTTTTTTTAAATTGGGACTATAAAATTTTAAATTGTCAGCTTGTAATATGTGTTATTTCTGAATATACTGTATAAAAATAGGCAAACACCCAGAAAATGATATTTGAACTAAATGCTGTGTTTTGAGTTGCAGCACCATTTTAAAATCTTTAAGAATCCAAAACATAAAGCATCAATATGTGGCCTCAGTAATGCAGTACAGCCATCAGTCAGCGTGGTAGACAATATTTAGAGAGGTTTACAAACTAAAATTCATGCTGGGCTTAAGTATTTAAGTAACTGTCTTGTTTTCTTTTGCCAATCATGCATTTGTTTTTACATATTTTAAAAATATCAAACAAAGCAATATACAACAACAAAACAATATAAATTGTTCCTCTTCAGAAATTTTGCCCACACAATTGCTATTAAAATTTTTGGAATTTCTTAAAGTACTATAAACCACTTGCTGCCATCTAGTGGTGCTTAGGATAAGACAAAAGAATTGTACATGTCCTGACATTTTACTTTAATACTGTAATTGTTTTAAGCAGAATTAATTTTATTATATTGAGTGATGAGAGTATTACATTCCATGAACATAACGGGAAAGGTACTGGATTTTTGTTTCAATTTTCAAAACTGTTACTTTTATATTGATTGCTTTTATCAGGGATAGAAATATGAATGTTTCTTCTTCTTTCTCCCATTACCTTTAAGGCTGTCACTCCCATCACTTTCTAACAAATGCTCTTCTAGCATAGTGCTGTCGAGTGAGATGTTATCAAGTGATGGTAATGATGGACTTCTCTTGATATTTTTATAAGACACAGACAAACTGGACTGCGACCTCTCCTTCATGAGCCTCCCACTTCAGAGAAAAGGGAAACAAAACAAACAGATTAACGTACACTCTTAAGCCCTAGACCAAATGAGTAGCAGAGATACAACAATTTGACAGAAAGAACTATTAATCACATTTGCAGACACCCAGTGGTCTTCACGATTACAACTTAATTTGGTAATTCCATTTATTTTATAACCTACATTTTAATTTAGAGTCAGTGAAAGCCTCTAACTATGATGGCAATTGGTACAGAAATGCAGCCTGTCCTAACACACCATGCCAGTCCAGTATGTAGCTCACTTAATAAAAGTTCAAGCTGCTTTCCATTAAACAACAAACAACATTGTTATAGCTCAGTTTTATTTTGAAATGCAGGATTCCATTTCTTGTAATAAAATTGAATTTATAGCACAAAGTAAAAATGGAATTTAAAGTGAGGAGCACAAGCAGGTTCATAGGCAATTGATTGAAACCCTTTTGGTTATCATATGCTGCTTTAATCATTTAAGATAAGTTTGGTATTTTTCAAGTCAAATTTATTTCTTCACAAACGTTGCATTTATGCATTTGCCACTGCAAAAATATATTCCAAAGTCCAGTGTTTCCTATAAAATTTAAATAAAAATCTTGCCTGTACTGGTGCTTTACAATGGAGGCAGCAGGGGCATGAAGCAAAACTGGAAAAGAAAAGCCTTAAAACTTAACAAATACATTCTCTTTGACTTTGGATAAAAGAAAACTTGCTTTTCTCAGTCGTACTGTGCTGCACAAGCACTTTCGGTCTGATTGACATGTCACTGAAAAAGTGATGAGCGAACCCCATATCGTTTGCTTTGATATGAGTTTGGTGAAATCACGGAAATATTTGGAAATGCATTGAAGTCAAAGGAAAAGAAGGAACTGAATTAATTTTAATTTTATAATGGGACAATGTTATTTTAATTGTTCCCAAGGGCCACAGAAAACTCTGCCTACTATGCCAGATTATTGTAGTCAAAAATGTGATCTGAGATAACCACTGCATTGCCGTGCCTCAAATAACAAAAGACAGAGACATAACGATAACCACAAATAAAATACAATAAATGGCCACAAATTACCAATAAGTAAATATATATATATATATATATATATATATATATATATATATATATATATATATATATATATATATATATATAAATATATATATATATATACACATCATTCCAGTCTTGGGGAAATTAGCTAAATTGGTGGTGATCTATCTGTGCAGATGTTTGCACTCTTTGCAATTGTTGCACAATGAATTTTGGAAATTTGATGGGGACATCAGAAAACTGGCTGCTGAGACTCTTCACATTACAAGACAGCCGACTGAAATTTCTAACATGACACAAATTTTTCCAAATTGTTACACAGTCCAATCGTAAGATGCAATCAGGCATTGCAACCCCAGCCATACGAAATTTGGGCTGAGTGATAAAATCAATTGGTGTAAAATTGTGACAAAATTTACCAGTTTTAAGAGAGAGGTTTATAATTTGATGACGACTGTCAGATGTTTACTGACCTTTAACTAGTCATACTCCGGTAAGCAAATATTTGAACTAAAAAAAAAAGAATCACAAAAATATATTCAAGGAAATGGCTTATGGTTAGAACTTCCTCAGCCAAACCCCCCCCCCCCCACCACCACAACAACAGTAAGTCATTGGATTCCCAACAGGGCATGCTGCTGAAGGTTTTGAAGGGAGTCCCTTGAATATTTAAAGCTTTTTTTGTAAAATAAAGTGTAATATGCAATTTAAATGGGATGAGCTGTCAGCTCCATTTCGAATCCTGGTAGAGGCATTGTCTGTACAGACTTTGTACTTATCTGCCATCTTCATGGGTTTTTCTCTGGGCTTTCTAGTTTATCTGCCCCTCCCCAAATGTGTGTGACGTACAACAGCAACTCTACACTGAATGAACATAGAAGTATGTGATTGTATCCTCCAGAGGACTGGTATCTGAACTTCAGATATGGTTTCTGCCTTTAATCTAACCCAGCCACAGGGGATGCACAAACCGGTGTGTTTCTTTGTGCCGGTCCCAAGCCCGGATAAATGGGGAGGGTTACGTCAGGAAGGGCATCCGGTGTAAAATTGTGCCAGATCAATATGCGGAAAACAATACAGATTTCCATATCAGATCGGTCGAATCCTGGGTTAACAATGACCACCACTAGTACTGTTACCCAACAGGGTGTTGGCGGAAATTGGGCTACTGTTGGCCGAAGAAGGAGAAGAAGAGGGGGGAAACGTATCCAGATGAAAGAGGAGAGGAGGAAGGTAAACAGAGTGGAACTGAAGATAGGAACTTTGAATGTTGGCAGTATTACTGGCAAGGGGAGAGAGTTAGCCGATATGATGGAGAGAAGGAAGGTTGATATATTGTGCGTTCAAGAGACTAAATGAAGTGGAGTAAGGCCATGTGGATTGGAGGTGGATTCAAATTGTTCTATCATGGAGTGGATGGGAGGATAAATGGGCTAGGGGTTATTCTGAAGGAATAGTATGTCAAGAGTGTTTTGGAGGTGAAAAGAGTGTCAGGCAGAGTAATGATTATGAAGCTGGAAATTGGAGGTGTGATGATGAACGTTGTTTGTGCATATGCTCCACAAGTTGGGTGTGCGATGGATGAGAACGAAGATTTCTGGAATGAGTTGGATGAAGTGATGGGCAGTATACCATTGGGACAGAAAGTGGTGATTGGAGCGGATTTCAATGGACATGTTGGTGAAGGGAACAGAGGAGACAAGGAAATGATGGGTAGGTATGGTGTCGATAGGAATGAAGAAGGTCAGATGATAATGGATTCTGCGAAAAGGATGGGCATGGCTGTGGTAAATATGTATTTTAAGAAGAGGGAGGAACACAGGGTGACGTACAAGAGTGGAGGAAGATGCACACAGGTAGATTATATCCTATGCAGAAGAGTCAATTTGAAGGAGATTAAAGACTGCAAAGTGGTGGTATGGAAAAGTGTAGGTAGACAGCATAGGATGATGATCTGTAGGATGACATTGGAGATCAAGAAGAGGAGACTAAGGGCAGAGCCAAGGATCAAATGGTGGAAGTTGAAAAAGAAAGACTGCAAGGTTGAATTTAGGGAGGAGGTAAGACAGGCACTGGGCAACTACAGCAGAAGTACTAAGGGTGACAGCAAGAAGGGTGCTTGGTGTGACATCAGGACAGAGGAAGGAGGAAAAGGAAACCTGGTGGTGGAATAGGGAAGTAAATGAAAGTATACCGAGGATAAAGATGGCGAAGAAGAAGTGGGATAGTAAGAGAGATGAAAAAAGTAGACAACAGTACAAGGAGATAAGGCGCAAGGTGAAGAGAGAGGTGGCAAAGGCTAAAGAAAAGGCATATGATGAGTTGTATGAGAGGTTGGACACTAAGAAGGAAGAAAAGGACCTGTATCGATTGGCTAGACAGAGGGAACGAACTGGGAAAGATGTGCAGCAGGTTAGGGTCATAAAGGATAAAGATGGAAACATACTCATAAGCGAGGAGGGTGTGTTGAGAAGATGGAAAAAGTACTTTGAGAGGCTGATGAATGAAGAGAACGAAAGAGAGAAGTGGTTGGATGATGTAGAGATAGTGAATCAGGAAGTGCAGTGGATTAGCAAGGAGGAAGTAAGGACAGCTATGAAGAGGATGAAGAATGGAAAGGCCGTTGGTCCAGATGACATACCTGTGGAAGCACTGAGAGATGAAGCATAGTGGAGTTTTTAACTAGATTGTTTAATGGAATCTTGGAAAGTGAGAAGATGCCTGATGAGTGGAGAAGTGTACTGGTGCAGATTTTTAAGAATAAGGTGGGTGTGAAGAACTATAGTAACTACAGGGGGATAAAATTGATGAGCCACTGCATGAAGTTATAGGAAAGAGTAGTGGAAGCTCAATTAAGAAGGGAGGTGATGATTAGTGAGCAGAAGTATGGTTTCATGCCAAGAAAGAGCAAGAAAGAGTACAGGGGACTGTACTTTCTCCGGTCCTGTTCAGCCTATATACATCGGACTTCCAATACAACTCGGAGTCCTGCCATGTGCAAAAGTTCGCTGATGACACTGCTATCGTGGGCTGCATCAGGAATGGGCTGGAGGAGGAGTATAGGGACCTAATCAATGACTTTGTTAAATGGTGCGACTCAAACCACCTACACCTGAACACCAGCAAAACCAAAGAGCTGGTGGTGGATTTTAGGAGGCCCAGACCCCTCATAGACCCAGTGATCATCAAAGGTGACTGTGTGCAGATGGTGCAGACCTATAAATATCTGGGAGTGCAGCTGGATGATAAATTAGACTGGACTGCCAATACTGATGCGCTGTGCAAGAAAGGACAGAGCCGGTTATACTACCTTAGAAGGCTGGCGTCCTTCAACATCTGCAATAAGATGCTGCAGATGTTCTATCAGACAGTTGTGGCGAGCGCCCTCTTCTACGCAGTGGTGTGCTGGGGAGGCAGCATTAAGAGGAAAGACGCCTCACGCCTGGACAAACTGGTGAGGAAGGCAAGCTCTATTGTTGGCATGGAGCTGGACAGTTTAACATCTGTGGCAGAGCGAAGGGCGCTGAGCAGGCTCCTATCAATTATGGAGAATCCACTGCATCCACTTAATAGTATCATCTCCAGACAGAAGAGCAGCTTCAGCGACAGACTGCAGTCACTGTCCTGCTCCACTGACAGATTGAGATCGTTTCTCCCCCAAACTATGCGACTCTTTAATTCCACCCGGGGGGGTAAACGTTAACATTCAACATTATACATAGTTATTGTCTGTTTTTCACCTGCATTATTATCATTCTTTAATTTAATATTATTTATTGTATCAGTATGCTACTGCTGAAGAATGTGAATTTCCCATTGGGATTAATAAAGTATCTATCTATCTATCTATCTATCTATCTATCTATCTATCTATCTATCTATCTATCTATCTATCTATCTATCTATCTATCTATCTATCTATCTATCTATCTATCTATCTATGTTTGCTCTGAGGGTGTTGATGGAGAAGTATAGAGAAGGCCAAAAGGAGTTGCATTGTGTCTTTGTGGGCCTGGAGAAAGCACATAAAAGGGTGCCTCGAGAGGAGTTGTGGTATTGTATGAGGAAGTCGGGAGAGGCAGAGAAGTATGGAAGAGTTGTACAGAATATGTGCGAGGGAAGTGTGACCATGGTGAGGTCTGTGGTAGGCATGAGGGATGCATTCAACCTGGAGTTGGGATTACATCAAGGATCAGCTCTGAGCCCTTTCTTATTTGCAATGGTGATTGACAGGTTGACAGATGAGATTAGACAGGAGACCCCTTGGACTATGATGTTTGCTGATGATATTGTGATCTGTAGTGACAGTAGGGAGCAGGTTGAAGAGACCCTGGAGTGGAGATATGCTCTAGAGAGGAGAGGAATGGGTGGAGAAGAGTGTCAGGAGTAATTTATGACAAACAGTTATCAGCAAGAGTGAAAGGGAAGGTCTACAGGACGGTAGTGAGACCAGCTATGTTATATGGGTTGGAGACTGTGGAACTGACCAAAAAGCAGGAGACAGACCTGGAGGTGGCAGAGTTAAAGATGCTAAGATTTGCATTGGGTGTGACGAGGATGGACAGGATTAGGATTAGACATGAGTACATTAGAGGGTTGGCTCAGGTTGGACGGTTGGGAGACAAATTCAGAAAGGCAAGATTGTGTTGGTTTGGACATGTGCAGAGGAGAGATGCTGGGTATATTGGGAAAAAGATACTAAGAATAGAGCTGCCAGGCAAGAGGAAAAGAGAAAGGCCTAACAGAAGGTTTATTGATGTGGTGAGAGAAGACATGCAGGTTGATGGGTGTGACAGAGCAAGATGTAGAGGCCAGGAAGACATGGAATAAGATGATCCGCTGTGGCAACCCCTAACGGGAGCAGCTGAAAGAAGAAGAAGATTTAATGCTCTCGGGAAAAACCCTAGTATCTAAGACCCTGAACTGGATAAGCAGGTTACAACATAGATGGCTAGATGTTAGTATCTAACATAACATTCCACAATTATTAACATACATCTGCTTAATCAAATTATGGTCGCACAGGGACAATGCCTATCCTGGTAGCTCTTGATGCTTAAAGCAGTCCTGAATAGGGTGTCAATCCATCAGAGAGCTCACTCACACTAATATTAATATTTAATCTGACACTGGGTAATTTAAAGTTGCTTAGTAACCTGACATTTTTGGAACAAAGGCAGAAAAAATCCCACACTATACTGGGAAAAATGGAGAACATGGAAATTTTGCACAACTGGATAGGGGATTCACACCCAGGATGTAGGATCAGCAGCACTAACCACTGGGCCACCATGCCATCAAATGTTAGTTTTGATCTTTTCCTATTCAAAAAAGACAGTGATATCTGGCTATTGGATACTCAGGACCACAAATATAGGTTCACTTGGTTATTACTGTCCCACAGTAAAATTCTTACTTGAATATGCTAATCAACATGCATCATGTCACCACTTTTCAGAACCATGACTGATGAGTATAAAACTACCTGGTAACAACAGGAATATATCAAGCCATTTATAAACACCCTGCTGTAACACTATGCATTTTAGAACATTTACTGTGCTTATAAAGTTTTAACATATGCTTTTACTTACCTAGAGACTGACTGAGGGATTTTGTTCACAAAGTTCTTCTCTTTATCATTTTCCACTCTGGACAGTAAAGTCGCCCCTAGTTGGGAGGTAATTGGTTCACTCAAAGAGTCCCCCGTATAATTTTTTATGTTATTTAAGGCTGCTGACAAATCATTTGGAATATTTTCTTTACTATGTGAAGGGCTCTCTTTATCTTCTAAAGCATTTTCATTTTTTACTAATGGATCTGCTGCTGTCTGAAGAGTATTCAGTTCTAGGGAGCCATCTTGGCCTTTTGTTCCTCCATTCTCTATGCTCTCAGGCACGGCCATATCTTCCACATCAGATTTATCAAAAGAACTCAAGGAACAATCCAAAGAAGGCTGTAGTGGCAATGTTTTTTGTGCAGGTGATTCTTCTAAAGGCTTGCACAGCAAGTCATCAACTGAAGAGATAATACTGAGGTGCTGATTTGCAGCATCCTCAACACATTCAATTTTTTCCCCTGTCATCTCATGTAAAGACTCTCTCCTTGGATCAGAATGGATCTGGCTTTCTGAGGGGGAAATACCCAAGTCTATAGAAACAGGAGACTTTGAACAATTATCACTTGAGGGAAGTGGCTGAAGCAGGAGAGCCACATCGGCACTTTTTAGTAGGAGCCCCACAGAAATGCTGGTCTCCTCTGCAGGTTTTCCAGTAACATCCTCGATATCCTTTTGCAAATTTTGTTGAAGATCTTTGATTGACTGTTGGAGACGCATCAGAAAATTATACTGATAATGATTGATTTGTGCACTTACATGTTTCTGAACATGAACCAGAATATGAATGTCTGCCTCAAGAGAATTATGCAGGGAATGAGAAGTGGCAGAAATACTATCCAGAGAAGGGGGCTTTCTGATCCCATTGGTGATACATTCATTGTCTGTGCTGTAATAATCCTTCAGCAGCCTTTTGCGCTGCAGTCGGCTGCTTAGCTCCACCGATTCACTTTTTGGAATACTTGAAAACATTCTAGCAGATGTCTGAAATAGTTCTTGGGAACGTGCAAATTTGGCTGGCTGGCAAACCCAAATGGAGAGCGGAAAAGCATCCACAAAAGGCACAGGCCGACCTTTGCCACTTTTTGTCCCTTCATAATCGATCCAAAATTGTGTGCAATGAACAGCCCAGACATCTGTAGCAGAAGAGGTTTTAAGTGCATTTGTGCTCAAGGTAGGGTTAACAATCCCTTTATAAATATCATGCATCTTTGTGTCTTGCTCATGTGCATGTCTCTGAAATACTGGATGGACAACATTAAAACTGTCGGGCATTTTAGGAAAGCCTGTAAACATTTTACTGAAAAAGGAGTACTCCTTAAAGTCCTGGAGCATAGCTTCTAAATCTGTACGAGTGCACTTTGAAGAGTGTCGTGTGTTGGTTGCAGTCATCTCTGCCATCTGAACAGAAAGGGATTGTGGAAGGTCCTGATGTCCTTCTAAAGCCTTCTGAGTAGGTACAATGAGCTATAAAGAGCAAATAAATAAAAGTAAATTACAATGCTAAAAAAAGCACATATTTCTATTTCATTTCTTTGAAAATGTATTGTATATTTAAAGTGCAACAACTCCACACAGCTCTAGTATATGTTTGGAGTTTTTGTGACCTCCCTATTTATGTATAAGGCTTTCACCATTTTGTCTGGTGTTCCTCCCACAACCTAAAAGCTATGTGTGTTAAGTTAACAGGCACCTCTAAACTGGTCCCAGATGTGTGTGTGTAATGGACTGGCACTCCCTTCAGAAATGGTTCTTGCCTTGTGACCAGTGCTGCTAGGATAGGCTCAGGCTCTGGCTCTACATGACCCTAAACTGCATTGTGTTTATTAATGGATATGGTGGAGGGAGATGTACTTAGCAGGAAGTCATAACTTCATAAATTAAATTATCTGGAAATATTATGATACAATCCACCATGGAATTAGGGGTATTAAAATCAAATGAATGGTGTGAAATGACTATCTATACAAGTAATTTTAATTTCTGTATAGGGGTTCTTGCTTTATGACAAGCTAGAAAAGTGAAATTTCACATTGCTATAGAGGAAGTAGCTTAAACACAAAAAAAAATCCAGAAACCCTAATTTTCCATAATGGAATGAGGCCATAATAACAAGATTTTACTGCTTTTTACAAGAGATAATTACAGTTAAGCTTGAAATAACACATTATTGGAGGGATTTAGGGAGAAATAGGTATTCAGTGTGAAAAAACAACTTCAAATAAAAGGGCTGACAGGTCCCTTGACAGCCCAACCTTTTTTCAACTGGGACACATTTTGAGTCTGATGCAGCTTTGCTATTCAAAAAGAGAACATCCATAGGATTTCAAAGAATCATTGCTTGGGAAACATTTCACAATTTCCCTGAAATCAGTGATAACTATCACTGGCTTTTTGAATTTTCTGAACCAATCGTAATAGTTTCAGTAGTAAATAGTACTGTCACATGTAGAAAGTGCAGTGAAATTCTTATCTGCATGTCTGATCAACATGCAAAATGTCCATGATGAACAAAAATTTAAATAAAAGAACTTTATTTTATTTAGTAGGCAATCAAATCAAATTGCGGAAAATAATTGCAAAATGGTTGATCAGGCTTTGAGAACCAAGAACAAAAAATATGCTTATCAATTTATCAGTTTACTAAGCCCAATTAATCTATCTATGGGGTCATAGTAAGTAAGAGCCTGTTATTGCATGATTGGGAAGAAGGTACGAAACAACTCTGGATGCAGTGTTAGTTCACAGCCATGCGAATAATAAAAGTTTAAGTAAAATAAGTAATATTATGAATGAGTAACCTGTCTCCTTTCATGTGGAAAGCCCATGAGAATTTTACAGGGGGTAACAAATTTGCTACAATTTATAATGCGATACACCCAAATGTATGTCAACAGGACATCCAAGAAATTCATCAAGGACTGGACTGCATCTGTTTGGTATTTATCCTGTATATTTGCTGCCACATTACACTGCATCATCTGTTTTCTATCATGCTTTCTTATCCTCTGTGGCTTTCTTCTTTACCTGCGAGTGTGTTTTAGACTGTTTGTCTTTTCTTCTGGCTAGATATATGTCAAACTCTAACCTAAATATGACTAAGGATAGGGTGAGATTGTAAGTCATAAATGGGGTGGGTGATGTAATGCTGTTGTTATATCAATGTTACTATGGTAATTTCATGTTAAAAGAATATTCCACCCAAAAGTGATATCCTTTTTGTATGTTACTTACCCCAAGTACTTTGGTCACTATTGGCTTCTGTTATCTCAAACTTTTTTTCTCTCCATTCCGCATGAAAACGTGTACAAGGTACATTGGGTAAGTAACATAGTTTTTACCGATGAGGGAACACTGGCGCACGCATTTTGCTGCTGCTCCTCGCTGTTAACAACACTTTTTGTTAAAACTCATGTTAACCTTGTTCCTTCTGCACTTCTTTCATTTTCTGTTATTGTACATATAGTTCATGGATGCAGTCGACTCGAATGGCCTTAATTTTGGATTTATTTTTATGGACATTGCCTTGACTAGGTTCACAGCCTTGGGGACAACTGAATCTTTCTGTGGTTCACTGGACAAGACTTTCTTTTGAATGCCCACTCCTGCCTGATGCTCCTGCCTGTTTCTATAAACAATTTTTCTCTGTACCTTAGAGATCTGGGAGCTGGGGATATTCTGTCTCCTTGTTATGCTGGATTGCTGTCGATTCCTTCTGTACGTGCTTCGACTGGGAATGACTGAGAAGTGATTTGACATTTGCAGCCACATGGCTTATGCCTTTGGGGCAATCACTCCTGTAGTACTCAGCGCTATTTGTATGTAGTTGTATGCTGGAACCTCCAGATTCTGGTAGCTATCTTTTATGTGCATCTTGTAATATCTCTTACTATGCTTCTTCTGAATTTTTTGCTGCTTTGCTATTATCACTCATCAGTGCCATCCCACCTTGCCCCTCCCATCTCACCTGTGCTGCTCCACATCTCTGCTGCTATCAGGTAAGTATTGTTCTACATTATGCTGACATATTCTAGTGACAAATTCCTTCATATTAAACAGTTTGCTCAGAGCAAATGGTCAGAGTGAAATGTCCTAAAAAGACTCTGGCATTGTGCAGCACCCAAAATATTTACATCGCAGGTCAGGTTGTAGTCACTGCCGAGATGCGAAAGAAAAGTTCTCCGGCAGCATTTGCTCAGGAATATGCCGTCCTACTCATTGCTTTGGAAGTAAGAGTTTCAGTGTGCCAAATTTTCAATATGCTAAAATAATCTCTGGCTATGGATCAGTGCACAACGAACCCTCATCAGCTAATATTGCATTGTTTAACCCAAGATCTCTTAATGGCAAAACATTAGTGCTATTAGAGTTCATTGCAGATGTGATATGCATAAGAGAAACTTGGCATAAACCAAACGACTTGAGAACGTGAAGGGGTCGCAATAAGTTTTTGATCTGAGTTAAACATCTAAATACAATACAATACAATACAGTTTATTTTTATATAGCCCAAAATCACACAAAAAGTACCGCAATGGGCTTTAACAGGCCCTGCTTTTTCACATCCCCCCAGCCTTGACTCTCTAAAAAGACAAGGAAAAACTCCCTAAAAATCTAAAGTATCCCGATTGACTGTGCATGGTCTTTCAAGTGTATGGCTCTTAAACTAATAACAAAATCTGGTCCTGTCTTAATTATTGTTATCTATCATCCCCCAAAATACAATGGGTCTTTCTTATCTGACCTGACCGATTTTTTAATCCACTTAAGTTCCCTCTCCCAGAGAGTCATTCTTCTTGGCAATGTCAACATCCATATTGACACTTCCATCCATCCATCCATCCATCCATTTTCCAACCCGCTGAATCCGAACACAGGGTCCACATGTAAAATGGGGAATTAATTCCTGTTTTGACTTGGTGCAACATGTTGATTTTCCTACCCACTCTGGTGGTCATATGTCTGCAACACTTACAGCAGTGATTTGAGACTCTCTGACCATAAAGCAATACTTTTCACCATCTGATTACCTCTCCCTCCTCTTACCCTTAAATGTCAAATTTCTTTCAGAAACCTTAAAAATATCTGTCTCTCTTTGCTTGCTGAATCCATTTCTGATCTTTTTCAGTCTTCCCCTATTCCACAAACACTAGTCTTGTGGACTATTATAACTCAGGCCATCATTCAGCTCTAGATAAAACAGCTCCTTTAAAGCATAAGGAGGTTTGCTTTAAGCGCTCAGCTCCATGGTATAATTCAGAATTATGGTCAGTGAAAGCACTGGTCGATGCCTTGAGAGAATGTCACGTAACACTGGCCTCACTATGCAAATCAAGGTTTTCTCTAAATGCAGCCAAGAATACACATTTTGGCAGAATAATACAAAGTGGCCATGATAATCCAAGGGTATTGTTCTCTGTAGTTAATAAACTATTATAACCTGCATATTTCCCAATTACCTCCACTACTGAAACCTGTGAAAAATTCCTCCACTTTTTCCATAATAAAATTAAAGCTCTAAATAATTCAACTAATATAAACCCATCATCCAATTTTATCTTTCCCTGTCTTCCCACTCCATCCAGCTCCATTACTAAATTTGTCAATGAAGCCAACTACCTGTGTACTGAATCCCAACCCCACCACTCTCCTTTAATCTTGCCTTAATGCCATAATCCTGACTGTTACAAAATAATAAATACATCCCATGACACCAGATTTGCTCCTCATGTAACCTCAATGTTAAAAAAGTCTGGTCTTGATACTGACAATCTTAACAATTTTCGTCCTCTCTCACTTACCTTTCCTGTCAAAAGTTCTTGGGTGTGTCGTGGCCTCTCAACTAACCAATTACTTAACTTCAAATAATTTGGTGGAACCCTTTCAGTCTGGTTTCCGGACGCAGCACAGCTGTGCAACTGCCCCACTTTGAGTAACCAATGATTTGCTTATGGCAGCAGACTCTGGACAAACCAGCACATTAATTCTGTTAGACCAGAGTGCAGCTTTTGACACTGTCAGACATGACATGGAGAAAATCCTGGGTATCTCTGGCTCTGCCCTCCAGTGGTTTAAGTCCTATCTGAGTGGTAGGCAAGAGTTTGTTAGTCTTGGCAACAGCAGGTCCAGCTCAGCGCCAGTCCTCAGGGCTCTGTGCTCAGCCCTCTGCTCTTCTGTATCTACAGTATATACTTCCTCTTGGCCATATCATTCGTAGCTATGGACTCGGTTACCATTATTATGCAGATGATACTCAACTCTATTTCAAGATTAAAATTTCAGCTCACAACTTGCCTCAGTGAAATTAAAACATGGACGGAGCAGAACTACTGTATTTAAAATTAAATTGCAACAAAACTGAACTCCTGCAAATTGGCACTAAAGCACAACTTAAGAAAATGAGCTCCTTTTCAGTCATTCTTGATGGTGATCTCATTAGACCTTCTTCTAGTGTAAGGAATCTCAGTGTCATTTTTGATTCCTCCCTTTCTTACTCCACCCACATAAACCACATTAAAAAACTTTCTTACTTCCACTTCTGTAATATATTCTGTGTTCGCTCTTTCCTCTCCTTTTCTAATGCTAAGAAACTTGTCCATGCTTTTATCACATTCTGCATCGATTATTGTAACTTGCTGCTGGCAGGTGCCCCTTCTAATCTTATATCACAGCTCCAGTTAAATTCAAAACTCTATATGAACCAGCAACAGCAAGCACATCACACCTATCCTGATTCGCCTTCACTGGCTCCCTGTGTCTTATAGGATTGAGTATAAAATTCTATTAATGACCTATAAAGTTTTAAATGACCTCACACCAGACTACATGAGCGTCCTTCTCCATCACTATGCTTCTGTTCACCCACTTAGGTCTTCTGATTCTGGCAAACTTGTGCCCCACACTAACCTGCACTCTATTCACCTGTACAGCACCCAGACTTTGGAATGACCTCCTGAAATTAATTAAATCAGCTGACTCTATTCATTCTTTTAGAAAAAACAACTTAAAACTCATCTATTTAGGAAGGCTTTTAACTTAACTTGACATTCTGCCCCATTCTTTCAGTTTACCTCTGTTCAGATGCTCAGGATAATTTGTGTGTGTGTGTTATATCTTAATTATGTGATTTGTTCAGGCATTTCTTCTAGTATTGAATTTATTATTATACTCTGGTTTATTCTTCCTTTCATTCTATTTAATGCTTTTTTATATCCCGTGTTTATATGCTTATTGTTCTAAGCATAAACTATTTGTATCATAAAATCTATTATTATTATTATTATATTAAAAAATATAATATTTGGGTGGACTATTTCTTTACATTTATTTTTCTTTTCTTTTTCTAAAAATTCATTAAACGATTGATTAAAAAAACAAAAAAGTAACCTGTAAAATGTGAAATCACCCAGTGATATTAGGACAGGGGTCCTCCACTCCTGGTGAACTACTGTAGCTTCAGGTTTTCATTCTAACAGTGTTTCAATTAGTGACCTCCTTTTTCTGCTCATTAATTCGTTTGTCTTAATTTTAATTGCCTTGTTATTTAAGATTCAGACCCCTTAATTGTTTTTTTCCTTAATTAGCAGTGAAACAATATTGGGATACAAAAGAAGCAAACACATAACAAACAACCTGTGTCCATCATACAATATCTGAAAATAAAGAAAGGTGATGGGAGGACTCAGTAATTCTGATCTGCTCAGGTGTACAAAACAGTGGTCTTAGAAAAGTGAAAATCAATAGTTTTAGAAATGGCTGTTGCGGCTGAATGAGAGCACTGACAAGCCACGGAATAAAATAATGGGTTCCATTAATAATACTTCTACTTAAGAAACTGGTTGGAGTGAAATTGGTTGTAGCTTGCGGCCCCAACTTTCTTTCATATCTCGTTTTAGTTTGACTGCCATTTTTAAAAAAAGTAACAATATAGAAGACTGAATCTTAGAAAACGAGTCAAGGAAAATGAAGGAAAAGATGTCAATTGGCAGCAAATTTGGTAACTAATTTAAAAAAGGGTTAGAATGAAAACCTGAAGCCATACTAGCATTCTAGAACCAGAGTTGGAGACCCCTGCATTAGTTAACAGGTAAGTTAACAAATAAGGTTATCAAAATCAATTACATTTTTTGGGGATACAATATGCATCTGTAGCTTAATTAAAATAGTTACAAACTACAAAAATGCTGTTCAAGTTTTGTTTTTTTTGCCTGATGTCAAACTTGTTCATTAAAAATTTAAACATTGATGTTGAAGGTTATCAGTTTGTGAGTGACAGATGACAAATTCCACCAATACAAATAATAATTCAAATAAAAATCTTACAAACAAGATGGAGTTGTTGTCTTTTAGAAGTTTACACTAAGATCTTAAGAGTTATAAAACAATACAACCCTTTTTACAACAATACAATGTTCTAGTATTATCTGTGTATAGACCTCCTAAATTTAACGCGTCTTTCTTTGACATTAAGTCTGAGAATTCCTCAATTTTAATTACGAACTATGACACACTCTTAATAGTCGGCGACTTTAACTTTCATATCGACAATCAGTGTGACCAAAAAGTAAAAGAATTCATGAACTTCCTGGACACTCTTGATTTGAGACAGCTCGTTAATCAGCCTACACATAAAGCAGGTCATACGTTAGACTTAGTGATTACCAAAGGACTAAAAGTTGATGTAAAGCAGGTCATTGATACGGGTCTATCAGACCATTTTCTTCTACTATTTAATATAGAAATAATGATAGAAAACATTCACGAGAAGCATATTGTTAAAAAACGCTTCTTTGACTCATCAGCAGCTTTAAAACTTACAAACATTCTAAGCAATCAGTCCGTTTATAGCACCAACTATAATAGCGAGGATAATGTAAATAGTAAGGTGGAAAGTTTTAATACTAAAGTGAGAGCTGCTGTTGACATAGTTGCACCTGAAAAGACCCGAAGAGTGTCTGATTTAAAGAGAACATGCCGTAGAGCTGAGCATAAATGGAGGAAAACTAAACTAACTATCCACTATGAAATATTGAAGGTTAAAATAACAGAATACAATAACACAATCCATCTTGAGAGGCGCTGCTATTTCTTTAAGATTATAAATAACAATGCTAGTAATCCCAGAGTCTTATTCTCTACGATTGATTGTCTGCTAAACCCAGGTAACGCAAAGGAATGCCTCCAAAATACTTCCAGTAAAACCTGTGAGGTTATTGCTGTATTTTTCAATCAAAAAATTAATGATATTAAAAATAATATAGTATATCTCCCCAACACTGCGGATCCTCTTAAGCCCCAGTATTCCGTTATAAACAAATTAAATTCTTTCACCAGGATAGATTTACCTGATTTACATAGAATAATTTCTCAACTGAAACCCTCCACCTGCGTCTTTGACCCAATACCATCAAGTTTTTTCAAAGAAGTATCGTGTGTGCTAATTGATAATATTCTTGACATAGTAAATTCATTAGATACGGGGGTCTTCCCAGACTGTCTTAAGACTGCTGTAGTTAAACCCCTACTCAAGAAAAATAATCTCGACCCCTATGCTTTTGAAAATTTTAGATCCATGATCCAGAAGGCAGTCATTATGCAGTTAAATGACCACCTCAATAAACATGCTATTCTTGATAAATTTCAGTCAGGTTTTAGAACAAATCACAGCACAGAAACTGCACTCGTTAAAGTAGTAAATGATTTGCGGGTAAATGCAGACAGAGGCCATTTATCTGTTCTCATCCTCTTAGATCTGAGTGTTGCATTTGACACCATTGATCACAATATTCTTAGAAATCGCCATAGTCAATGGGCACATAAATCGTTTGCAACTAGTGCAGAATGCAGCTGCTAGAATCCTAACTAGGAAAAGAAAATCCGAGCACATTTCTCCTGTTTTGATGTCACTACACTGGTTACCTGTGTCATTCAGAATTGACTTTAAAATTCTGCTTATGGTTTATAAAGCCTTAAATAATCTCGCTCCATCTTATATATCGGAATGTCTGACACTCTATATTCCAAATTGTAACCTCAGATCCTCAACTGAGTGTCTCCTTAGAATTCCAAGAGCAAAACTTAAAAGAAGTGGTGAGGCGGCCTTCTGCTGTTATGCAACTAAAATCTGGAATAGCTTGACAATAGAAATTTGCCAGGCTAATACAGTGGAGCACTTTAAAAAACTGCTGAAAACACATTATTTTAACATGGCCTTCTCATAACTTCACTTTAATTTAATCCTGATACTCTGTATATTCAATTCATTACAATAACTATTCATGGTGGCTCTAAAATCCGTACTAACCCCTACTCTCTCTTCTGTTTCTTTTTCCAGTTTCTTTGTGGTGGCGGCATCTACTCAAAGCATCATGATGTTACAACATTGATGGATTAAAAGCCAGAAGTCTGCATGACCATCATCATCAAGTCCTTCCATAAGAACCCTAAATACAAAGAGGACTATTTCATTTATGTGAGGTAGAATGCCCAGAGGGGACTGGGCGGTCTCGTGGTCTGGAACCCCTGCAGATTTTATTTTTTTCACCAGCCGTCTGGAATTTTTTTTGTTTTTTCTGTCCTCCCTGGCCATCGGACCTTACTCTTATTCTATGTTGATTAATGTTGTCTTATATTAATTTCTTACTTTGTCTTTTATTTTCATTTTCTTCATTATGTAAAGCACTTTGAGCTACATTTTTTGTATGAAAATGTGCTATATAAATAAATGTTGTTGTTTTCCTCCAGTTATTGTACTGTACATCCATTTTATACACAGCTGAAATGTGTGGCCAACTTGTGTACAGTGGTGATCAACGGGTGTAAAATGACATTGAACAGTAATATGGGTGAAACTCACAAACAGATTAAAAGGTAACCTACTGGTCTATTACAAAAATGGCCATGCTACAAATTTACAAAGCATTTTCACTTACATGTGTACTTGGAAGGTGTTAAAAGCCTAACAAGATAATAATGATGCAGCAAACTATCAGCTAAGAAATAACAAACATCAAAATACATGCAGGAATGAGGTTCACATACCTTTAACATTAAGCCATCTACACGAACATCAACATGTTCATCAGTCTTAGAATTGTCATTAAGCTTATACACAGCCATGAACTGTTCTAGACTTTGCCTCAGGTCCAACGCAAATTGGTTGAGCCACAAAATACTTCGGGCTTCAAGGTTTAATTGAAGTGCATTCATCTGCATATACAGATTAGGACAGGGGACTGAAAAAGAAAGAAAAAGCAACAAGATTAAGTTAACCATAACATAATTTGTCATACCATAATTTTAAGAATATTTCCTCAACAAGTTAATCTTCAAGATAGTTTATTTTGTATACATTTATCTATAAGAATATAACTGATGCTACTTAAATCAGATTTGTTTAAATATTATAATTTAATATTATTTATTAATACCAATGACATGGTATTACTTCTCATAGTTTTGTAAAAGAATATCATGCTGATACAACAGAAAAAGCTGCCACGTTACCGTGCCTGAACCCCTGAATACCACCATAAGTGCTTTCTGTGTCAAGTACACATGCTTGCATATTTTCCTCTGAGAAATTTAGCTTCCTTTCACATCGCAGAAGATTCCTTGTTAGACAGATTGTTATATCTAAAACTGGAATGGTGAGAGTATGTGTTGATGTGACTATAACTTACAGCAGACTAGCTCCCATCTGGGGCTGGCTCCTGCCCCATTCTTCATTCTACAGAGATGGGCTTCAGTGGTTCAAAAGAGAAAGTAGGTTTAGAAAATGGACTGATGAATAATTTTAACTGCATATTTCGTGTGGATGGTTATAAGGTGGTGCACTGCTGCCTCTAGTAACCTGGGTTTGAATTTTAAACTCGTACATTGTCAGTATGGAGTCTGTGTACTTTGGGTACTCCAGATTTAATTCTATACCCCCAAATACATGGAGGTTAGATTAACAGGTGGTGATTATAAGCTGGCCTTGAGTAGATTTCATCGTGAGTGGGCTTGTGATGGATCTCACTCTGTCTAGGGCTCGCTCCTCCCTTGCATTCAATACTGACAGGACAGCCTCTAGTCCTAGTGACCCTGAATTGGATTAACATGCACCCCTGTATAACTGGCATATTTTGCCTCTTTCAGTAAAACAAAAAAAAACACCAACCACAACAATAGCCTGTATACACAAATTATGTACCACTTGTCACCATTGCGTTGCTCACCATAAAGTTTTTCATTACTGAAAGACAGTGTTGTCTCACACAAACATCAATTTGTTATAAAATAAGCAATATTCTTCATCGAATTAATACTTTGTTGTTGCTGTTGAGTTTTGCTCTGATGCAAAACAGCAGTGCTCACACTATTAATCAGCCACCTCAACATTTAAACTTTTGGAAGTTACGCATCCAGGTGCAACATAAATTTCCTAGTGCACACTCTGACTGCTGCAATATTAATTACAAACATCTGTAATCAGGTTCATGGCCAATTTGGATGCTGGTACGTATGAAGGCACCAAATTGGAGTAAGACGTGCCCTTCGCTGAATTCCAGATACAGTGCATCTGGAAAGTATTCACAGCGCATCACTTTTTCCACATTTTGTTATGTTACAGCCTTATTCCAAAATGGATTAAATTCATTTTTTTCCTCAGAATTCTACACACAACACCCCATAATGACAATGTGAAAAAAGTTTACTTGAGGTTTTTGCAAATTTATTAAAAATAAAAAAACTGAGAAATCACATGTACATAAGTATTCACAGCCTTTGCACAATACTTTGTCGATGCACCTTTGGCAACAATTACAGCCTCAAGTCTTTTTGAATATGATGCCACAAGCTTGGCACACCTATCCTTGGCCAGTTTAGCCCATTCCTCTTTGCAGCACCTCTCAAGCTCCATCAGGTTGGATGGGAAGCATCGGTGCACAGCCATTTTAAGATCTCTCCAGAGATGTTCAATCGGATTCAAGTCTGGGCTCTGGCTGGGCCACTCAAGGACATTCACAGAGATGTCCTGAAGCCACTCCTTTGATATCTTGGCTGTGTGCTTAGGGTCATTGTCCTGCTGAAAGATGAACCGTCACCCCAGTCTGAGGTCAAGAGCACTCTGGAGCAGGTTTTCATCCAGGATGTCTCTGTACATTGCTGCAGTCATCTTTCCCTTTATCCTGACTAGTCTCCCAGTCCCTGCCGCTGAAAAACATCCCTACAGCATGATGCTGCCACCACCATGCTTCACTGTAGGGATGATATTGGCCTGGTGATGAGCGGTGCCTGGTTTCCTCCAAACGTGACGCCTGGCATTCACACCAAAGAGTTCAATCTTTGTCTCATCAGACCAGAAAATTTTCTTTCTCATGGTCTGAGATTTCCTTCAGGTGCCTTTTGGCAAACTCCAGGCGGGCTGCCATGTGCCTTTTACTAAGGAGTGGCTTCTGTCTGGCCACTCTACCATACAGGCCTGATTGGTGGATTGCTGCAGAGATGATTGTCCATCTGGAAGGTTCTCCTCTCTCCACAGAGGACCTCTGGAGCTCTGACAGAGTGACCATCGGGTTCTTGGTCACCTCCCTGACTAAGGCCCTTCTCCCCCGATCGCTCAGTTTAGATGGCCGGCCAGCTCTAGGAAGAGTCCTGGTGGTTTCGAACTTCTTCCACTTATGGATGATGGAGGCCACTGTGCTCATTGGGACCTTCAAAGCAGCAGAAATTTTTCTGTAACCTTCCCCAGATTTGTGCCTTGAGACAATCCTGTCTCGGAGGTCTACAGACAATTCCTTTGACTTCATGCTTGGTTTGTGCTCTGACATGAACTGTCAACTGTGGGATCTTATATAGACAGGTGTGTGCCTTTCCAAATCATGTCCAATCAACTGAATTTACCACAGGTGGACTCCAATTAAAAGCAGAAACATCTCAAGGATGATCAGGGGAAACGGGATGCACCTGAGCTCAATTTTGAGCTTCATGGCAAAGGCTGTGAATACTTAAGTACATGTGCTTTCTCAATTTTTTTATTTTTAATAAATTTGCAAAAATTTCAAGTAAACTTTTTTCAGGTTGTCATTATGGGGTGTTATGTGTAGAATTCTGAGGAAAAAAATGAATTTAATCCATTTTGGAATAAGGCTGTAACATAACAAAATGTGGAAAAAGTGATGCGCTATGAATACTTTCCGGATGCACTGTAAGTTTTCATTTTGCCAGCTAGAACAGCCACCCGCTCCCAAAAGAAGACACTGATATTTTCAAACAGCACTAAGCACTCACTTCTGTGTGTCATTAGGCTAATTCTGTTCCACTGAACAGAACTCAAGTGCGAAGCCACCTTTCTCTTATGCAAAAAAAGAACTATCAAGCTTATATGTGCTAATCTGGTAAACAAAGAGATGACATATTTATTATAACATTGTTACAAAGCAGAGAATCCACACCTTTTACATAGAGCTGGAACTAAAAAATCCCAAAAACTAAACGCTGTTATATTACTAAATCAAAGGGCATAATGCAACACCTAATCTCTATATACAGTATATAAAATCCAACATCTGTCTATCTGTCTGCTTTTCTCGAGAGAACTACTTAACGGATTTAGATCGGGTTTTTTTTCTGTAATTTGCTTGAACATTCCGGTTGATTTTGCAACTTCTCTCATTGCATTAAGTATCATAGTTCGCTTGCTGTACCGATTTATTTGTCTAAATCTGAGAGAGATGCAGCAGGCCAAGAGGAGGGAGTCAGGGCCCTCCTTCATGCGCCTGCCTCAGGGCATATACCTTACCTCTGCCTAGCTAGTGAATAAGAGAACTACTTAACGGATATAGATCGGGTTTTTTTCTATAATTTGCTTGAACATTCCAGTTGATTTTGTGACTTCTCTCATCGCGCTAAGTATCATAGTTCACCTGCAGTACTGATTTATTTGTGCGAATCTGAGAGAGACACAGCAGGCTGAGGTGAGGGGGAAGAAGGACGTAAGGAGTGGGGAGCTGGGCAGGGTCCTCCTCACTGTCCTGTTTCACTACTATGCGGGCAGAGACGCGGGGGACAGCTAGTGCTATATATGTCTACTAGGGCTTTCAAGTCGCTACTCTTTGAATAATTTGAAGATACTATAAAAAAAAATCTTACTTAAATGCTAAAACTGATAATAAAATGTAAGTGAATAGCTGATTAGTGTGAAGGTAAAAAACAATTTCTACATTGTATTACTCTAGATGTGCTATGCTTTTAAGCCTACAAAGCTAACAACCTATTAAAATCCCTCATTGGTTGGCTTGTGGAGTTAATAGCCTTCTGTCTGTTGAACACGTTCACTCACAGAGCATTTGGGGGCAGATTTTCCTGACCCTGTTGCTCTGCTTTTTGTTAATGGCATTGTGAAAGCCACTGTTGCACTCGGGATCTCTGATTTGCTGTTGGTTTATGCAACAACTGTTAAACATCTGAGTATGCAAACACAGTCTTGTTTTCCCCTTTGAACAAAATGTGAAATAAGTGCTATATTTCTGATTTCTGTTGTGTTGTTATAACATCCTTTACAAGGTTTTTTTCAGCAGTGCACATTTTAGTTACCTTTGCCAACACACCATTAAACACATAGTCTGCACTATAGCTGACTGTTCACTTAACATGCATTACCTAAAGTAATAAGGCATAGTATTGTTTTGATTCAGCTGTAAAGGGAAAAGAACAACCACTTCACATTATTTTGGCAAGTCAGTCCTTGATCACCCACTTCCATGCACTGCATTCAACTTAAATGATGTTACATACTAGGTCCAGCAAGCTGTGTCAAATACTAGTGATGTTTTTTTTGGCTTTGTTTTATTTAACTTATTTTTCCTTCTATTTGTTAGTCATTACTACCAGTAACTTAAAAGTTCCCTAATAAACATGCACAATGTTTTAAAAGATTATTTGTAAACTGCTTTTAAATAATATACAAAATGATATACTTCAGAAGCGCTGCTGCCTTGCAGTAAGGAGACCCGGGTTCGCTTCTGGGGTCCTCCCTGCGTGGAGTTTGCATGTTCTCCCCGTGTCTGTGTGGGTTTCCTCCGGGTACTCCGGTTTCCTCCCACAGTCCAAAGACTTGCAGGTTAGGTGCATTGGCAATCCTAAATTGTCCCTAGTGTGTGTTGGTGTGTGGGTGTCTGTGCGCACCCTGCGGTAGGCTGGCACCCTGCCCAGGGTTCGTTTCCTGCCTTGCGCCCTGTGTTGGCTGGGATTGGCTCCAGCAGACCCCCGTGACCCTGTAGATAGGATATAACAGGTTGGATAATGGATGGCTGGATATACTTCAGAATTTGTAAATATATACCTGTGATCTCAGTATTGCGCTCTGCACCTACACTCAGTGAAGAGCATTATTGAAAAATAAACTGAAATGAAATCAGCTTAATTATATTTGTACAACAGTTGCTATTTAAAACAAAACATTGATGAATTAAACTCAGCACGTAAACATTTTAATTCAAAGTCATAAGTAGCAGTAACTAACTTACTTGGGTAATCCTTTCCATCTGGAAAATAGTATTCAGTAAATTCAATATGAACTGCAGGCATTTCTTGTGGCAAATAAAGAGTTTTTTTGTTGCAGGAAATCATTGTTTTCGGAGAAGAGCGGCGCTGATCTGCTGTAGAAACCTACAAAACAAAAGTGAACAAAGAAACTTCAGTAAGTGTTAAAAAAGCCATGAATGGAATTAATGAAACATTAATATATATTGAGCTGAAAGAGAAACATTTACTCTAAGAGTAAATCAAAGCTACATGGAAGACAAACACCAGGACAAACCATCAAACAATTATCAAGGCAGATTTTAAAATTAATTTAATAAAATAAAAACTGTACTTTACTTGACAACATTTATACAATGATAATACAATGTGTGGCACCTGGACGGGGCTCATGCCCGGCGGGGACGCCCAAGAAGACTGGAGGAGGGCTGGTGCCTCCTCCAGACCTCGAAGGGGCGATCGCCTTGGGGGCCGCGGGTACAGAGCTGGGAAGCTCGACCCTGTAGGGGCCTGTGGTCACCGCCAGGGGGACCCCAATACCTGGAGGACCCTGGACCGCAGCACTTCCGCCACACCAGTAAGTGCTGGGGGGAAGAGGAACAGGGACACCCGGAGTGCTTCCGGGGAGACAGCCAGCACTTCCGCCACACTGGGGCGTGTTGGTGGGAGATTGCCAGGAACACACCTGGAGCACATCCGGGTGCTTATTTAAAGGGGCCGCCTCCCTTCAGAGATGAACTTGAGTCGGGTGGAAGAGAGGACAAGGTTGCTGAAGGAGGCAGTCTGAAGAGACAGAGAAAGAAGGCAATGTGATAAGGCCTGGACTGTGGGGTATTGGGGCTTGTGAGTGATGGATTATGTAATGGAGGCCCAAACTAAACATGTGTGGGGTGATTTAAACGTGTCTGCCTGTCTGTGTCCGGGTCATATTCCACAAATGTTTATATGCACTTTCGTAAAACTATTATGTTAATATCACGAAGGTGCCAAGAGGTAGGTACAGCAGCGTCAGGTGTAAATAGTTTGTTTCACATATGTAAACAGTATCTCTGGAACTGTTGGAAGCAGAAATAAACTACCACTAAATGTAAATTAAATTACAAGATTAATAGTCTTTCCCATACAATGGATAAAATCAGACACCTGCAACATCTTCAGCTGAAACAAATTAGTCACTGCTTCAGAAGCAGAGCCCTGATACAATATATTAACAGGGCTTAATTGTTCTATGTTATGTTTAAATTAATTATGCTACATTCATCCAATATACTTAAGTTTACTATACAGTTCATATCAGAGATAAACTGTAAATAGCCTTAAAGTGATACTGACAGATTGTGATATACTGAAGTCAAAATTAGGCACGGAATTTCTTTAAAAATGTAATTCTAGTCAAAGAAGAATTTTTTTAAATACATATTATCTTTCAAGTACTAAGAATAAATTAAACGATAAAAGATGAGTCTTAATGTAATTTTGACAATTCTGACATAATACATTTTGTAGCATGGTTTACTGGTGATACCAGATTAATAGTTTGCCTAAGTGTCACATTGGTGAATCTGTTATTAAAAATGAAGAACAATTTAGTTATTTACACCCTACTTGCTAAAGAATTGAAGAGTTTTACTTCTTATGCCCAACTAACCTTAGGATGAATGAACGATTCCAAGGTCTGTACTGTAAAAGTAGGTTTTGACTAAAAAATCTCCTTCATATGCAAAAAGGCTTAAGAACTTAGTTAGATCCATAAATATTTGGACAGAGACAACTTTTTTTTATAATTTTGGTTCTGTACATTACCACAATGAATTTTAAATGAAACAACTCAGATGCAGTTGAAGTGCAGACTTTCCGCTTTAATTCAGTGGGGTGAACAAAACGATTGCATAACAATGTGAGGCAACTAAAGCATTTTTTAACACAATCCCTTCATTACAGAGGCTCAAAAGTAATTGGACAAATTAAATAACTGGAAATAAAATGTTCATTTCTAATACTTGGTTGAAAACCCTTTGCTGGCAATGACAGCCTGTTGTCTTGAACTCATGGACATCACCAGATGCTGGGTTTCCTCCTTTTTAATGCTCTGCCAGGCCTTTACCGCAGCGGCTTTCAGTTGCTGTTTGTTTGTGGGCCTTTCTGTCTGAAGTTTAGTCTTCAACAAGTGAAATGCATGATCAATTGGGTTAAGATCAGGTGACTGACTTGGCCATTCAAGAATTTTCCATTTCTTTGCTTTAATAAACTCCTGGGTTGCTTTGGCTGTATGTTTTGGGTCATTGTCCATCTGTATCATGAAACGCCACCCAATCAATTTGACTGCATTTAGCTGGATTTGAGCAGACAGTATGTCTCTGAACACCTCAGAATTCATTCGGCTGCTTCTGTCCTGTGTCACATCATCAATAAACACTAGTGTCACAGTGCCACTGGCAGCCATGCATGCCCAAGCCATCACACTGCCTCCACCGTGTTTTACAGATGATGTGGTATGCTTTGGATAATGAGCTGTTCCACGCCTTCTCCATACTTTTTTCTTGCCATCATTCTGGTAGAGGTTGATCTTGGTTTCATCTGTCCAAAGAATGTTTTTCCAGAACTGTGCTGGCTTTTTTAGATGTTCTTTAGCAAAGTCCAATCTAGCCTTTCTATTCTTGAGGCTTATGAGTGGCTTACACCTTGCAGTGCACTCTCTGTATTTACTTTCATGCAGTCTTCTCTTTATGGTAGACTTGGATATCGATACGCCTACCTCCTGGAGAGTGTTGTTCACTTGGTTGGCTGTTGTGAAGGGGTTTCTCTTCACCATGGAAATGATTCTGCGATCATCCACCACTGTTGTCTTCCGTGGACGTCCAGGTCTTTTTGCGTTGCTGAGTTCACCAGTGCTTGCTTTCTTTCTCAGGATGTACCAAACTGTAGATTGTGCCACTCATAATATTGTAGCAATTTCTCGGATGGGTTTTTTCTGTTTTCGCAGCTTAAGGATGGCTTCTTTCACCTGCATGGAGAGCTCCTTTGACCGCATGTTGTCTGTTCACAGCAAAATCTTCCACATGCAAGCACTACACCTCAAATCAACTCCAGGCCTTTTATCTGCTTAATTGATAATGACATAACGATGGACTTTCCCACACCTGCCCATGAAATAGCCTTTGAGTCAATTGTCCAATTACTTTTGAGCCCCTGAAATGAAGGGCTTGTGTTAAAAAAATGCTTTAGTTGCCTCACATTTTTATGCAATCGTTTTGTTCACCCCACTGAATTAAAGCGGAAAGTCTGCACTTCAACTGCATCTGAGTTGTTTCATTTAAAATTCATCGTGGTAATGTACAGAACCAAAATTAGAAAAAAGTTGTCTCTGTCCAAATATTTATGGACCTAACTGTATACTAATTGCAAGAAACCAAAGCCATATTACAAACAAATAATGTAAAATATTTAAGGGTATTTTTCATTAACACTAAAAATCTTAGTCTTACAGTTTACTGTATTAAAATATTTTTACTAAATACCTGGTAAATGCTAAAGTCTGCGATTCTGGCCACTACTGAGCTCGACATCAGCTGTGTCTTTGGTTGTTCAACAGGTGCAGAGAATGTGCTGGTTGAAGAAGTAGAAATTTTTACTGCAAAACATAGTTTAGAAAAGTTCATTTTTCCAACATAATTATTTTGAAAGGTGAATTTAAAAAATGATCAATTGAATACCAAGAATCACACTGTACTCTTTCTTTATAAAGCTAAACAAAAAATGTTTAATCTGAAGGTAATATAATAACAGCATTCATAGACACAAAGAATTAACTAATTCTTTAAATTGTTAATTACTGGAAACTAATGTCTGCAGAGTCAAAAAATTAAACCACACTCCCCTGGAGAGTGGCACTGTGTTTCTGTACTGGTACACTCATTATGTTAAGATGTATTGGACTGCAA
This sequence comes from Erpetoichthys calabaricus, assembly GCF_900747795.2. Classification (NCBI taxonomy): domain Eukaryota; kingdom Metazoa; phylum Chordata; class Cladistia; order Polypteriformes; family Polypteridae; genus Erpetoichthys; species Erpetoichthys calabaricus. The sequence goes on from NC_041394.2 coordinate 294,090,575, forward strand.
AGGGTTAATTTATATCAGACTGGGGTAGGGGATGGAAAATGAACTGAAAACTGAACCATGACATTAAAATTAAATGTTAATCGAAAACTCATCCCTACACCAGATTTTTTATTTTTATCTATAGGTAACAATAAAACTACAAAACAAAGTTTTCAGTAAAGGGAGTCCCTTTCACAGATCTTGAACCCCCAGTTTGATTCCAAGCTGCAATCCTTATATGAGGAATTTACATGGTCTCCCAGTCCTCCCAGTATTCTTGTCACTGTCCACAAACATTCCCATAAACTACAAATGCAAATATAAGTGTGTCTGCAATAAATGACCATTTCATCTAGGGCTGGTTTCTGCCTTAGTCCAAATGTTGCACAAAATATGGACTTATGGACGTTTTGGCGTTTATCAACTTGTGACACTGGGAAAAGGCATAGAATATCACTCCACTTGTAAAAGCGCAATACTGTATGTTGCTTCTAACAAAAGATACTTTATAATAAAATGGTGAACATAATAATTTTATTAGTGTAACATTTTTTGCAAATCAAACAATATACAAAACCACAAGACAATCAACATACAGAATACAAGCTAACCTTTGTGGCAGACAACCGGGGACCTTGCCCCACCAGGACGCCTAGAGAAGGGAAGGACCGGGAGAGGGGCAATATCTTCTCCATGGCGCAAGACGGCAGCCCCCCTGGATTACATCAGGGCCACGGATTTGGAGCTTGGAAGCTCAGCCCTGGACAATCCTCGAGCTCTGGATGGCAGCACTTCTGCTACACCAGGAAGCGCTGCCAGAAGAGGATCCAAATGCACCTGGAGTGCTTGCAGGTGCCCATGCAGCACTTCCACCACACCAGGAAGTGCTGCAGGAAGTTTGTCAGGGTGCACCTGGAGCACATCCAGGTGCAACATAAAAGGGGCTACTTCACTCCATTCGGGAAGCCGAATTCGGGTGGCAGAGGACGGCGCTTGCGAGAGAGGAGTGGAGACGGCAGAAGAAAAGACAGAAGTAAAAGGACTGAGCTGAGTATTGTAGTGACTGGTGCACTGCACTGTGCAGAAAAATAATAAATAGCGCAGGTTTGGACTTCTGTGTGTCCTGGTGTCTGTTTGTGTCCAGGCTGATCTTTCACACTTTTTTGGAATTAACATCAGAAGTAAACACTTATGGTTGCTTATTCATACATTCTTTGTTCATGATATTTGAAATAAGCAATAATTTAGGAAATGTCACAACTTAATAAAATGCATAAGGCATACTACATATAATGTCACCTGGAGCCACATGTTGAGGCGACCCCTGCATAGCAGATGATGTCACTGTAGTGACTAGCCGGTGGTCTTTCACAGCATGTTTTAGCATCTCCATATTGCTTTTAAACTCATCAAGGAGATTCTTTGCCCAGCTGTCTCTTGACTTAGTAGCTTCACTGTAGTGCATCCAGTGCAGACAACTATCACCTAACAAAAGAATGAGAAATAATTAGTTGACTGTCAGTTTTCAGAGGCATTGACTTTGGATGTAGTGTCTGGTGAAAATCTTAGCATTAAAAATGTATGCCTCATGAAAAATGTCTAATAGCAACCAAGCTGTCGATTCTGTAGTAACCTCATTTAGGCAATACAAATAATTGAACTGCCTTATGTTATATTACATAGGTACAGTAGTGCTATTAATACATTAAGACTAGGTAAAAGACTTAAAATAAAAAAAACAATAATTACTGTAGTCTATAACAAAAGAGGACTTGAATGGAAATGACAAAGCAGAGTAGTCTACATGTTGCTATATCAAGTAAATGTTTGTTAGAATAAAACCTGTCAATGCATCTATATAGAATTACATGTATGTATTCTTTTGCCTATATTTAACATTCACTTGTAGATAGATAGATAGATAGATAGATAGATAGATAGATAGATAGATAGATAGATAGATAGATAGATAGATAGATAGATAGATAGATAGATAGATAGATAGATAGATAGATAGATAGATAGATAGATAGATAGATACTTTATTAATCCCGATGGGAAATTCACATTCTTCAGCAGCAGCATACTGATACAATAAATAATATTAAATTAAAGAATGATAATAATACAGGTGAAAAAAACAGACAATAACTATGTATAATGTTAAATATTAACGTTTACCCCCCCTGGTGGAATTAAAGAGTCGCATAGTTTGGGGGAGGAACGATCTCCTCAATCTGTCTGTGGAGCAGGACAGTGACAGCAGTCTGTCGCTGAAGCTGCTCTTCTGTCTGGAGATGACATTATTTAGTGGATGCAGTGGATTCTCCATAATTGATAGGAGCCTGCTGAGCGCCCTTCGCTCTGCCACAGATGTTAAACTGTCCAGCTCCATGCCAACAATAGAGCCTGCCTTCCTCACCAGTTTGTCCAGGCGTGAGGCGTCTTTCCTCTTAATGCTGCCTCCCCAGCACACCACTGCGTAGAAGAGGGCGCTCGCCACAACTGTTTGATAGAACATCTGCAGCATCTTATTGCAGATGTTGAAGGAAGCCAGCCTTCTAAGGAAGTATAACCGGCTTTGTCCTTTCTTGCACAGCGCATCAGTATTGGCAGTCCAGTCTAATTTATCATCCAGCTGCACTCCCAGATATTTATAGGTCTGCACCATCTGCACACAGTCACCTTTGATGATCACTGGGTCTATGAGGGGTCTGGGCCTCCTAAAATCCACCACCAGCTCCTTGGTTTTGCTGGTGTTCAGGTGTAGGTGGTTTGAGTCGGACCATTTAACAAAGTCATTGATTAGGTCCCTATACTCCTCCTCCAGCCCATTCCTGATACAGCCCACGATAGCAGTGTCATCAGCGAACTTTTGCACATGGCAGGACTCCGAGTTGTATTGGAAGTCCGATGTATATAGGCTGAACAGGACCGGAGAAAGTAGGGAAGAGGGCCACTAGGGCGCAGTATACCATGTCACTGTGAGTGGTCCCTTTGAAGTGAATACTGCTGGGGCACCAAATTGAAAGAGAGGGAGAGTCGGCTTCCTCCTTCTGGCCAGTAGGTGGCAGCAGAGAATACTCACTTGGGATATTTCTAGAAGAGCAGCCATATAGCTCAGGGGTGGGCAATTGTTTTGGCTCGGGGGCCACTTTGTGGAAGCGGATGTTAGCGGAGGGCCGCACCTTTTAAAATGATTGCATTCATTAGTTAACTTTGCATTTCAGAAAAGGTATAAATTGTACTATAAAAATCAATAAATATAAATTAAATAAAATAGTAGCAGTTTTATATTCAATTTATTTATTGTGCTAATTTCATATCTATAGCTGCAAGCACATTTAATTTTAGAATCAGTAATGAGACAAATGTACCCTATCACACTTTTCTACAATTTTTTTGAAATCAGGAGTGAGATTGCTTGTTGAGATTCTCATCACAGCCTGCAAGTTAATGTCTGTCAAAGAGCATCTATATTTACTCTTGTTAATCTTCAAGCAAGAAAAACTTTGCTCACAAATATATGTAGACCCAAATATAGAGAACATTTTCCCAGCAAATTTCTTCATACATGGAAATTTTTCAGCAGACAAAGATTTGTAAAAGTCAACTAATGTCACAGCATTAAACATTTCTTTCACAGTGTGATCTGACTGCATGTCAATAAGTTCAAGCTGCAGCTCCTCAGGTGCTGTGTCAATATCAGCAGTGAAGGGATAAGAGAGCAAATTGAATTTAGGCTCAATTTTCTTAAAGTCCTGAAATCTTCTTGTGACCTCATCCTCCAAACTCTGCAGATGATCCCTAATCTTAGCAGAAACACTTTCAGGCACTTTCTGTTTTCCTAATAAAGGGAAATGACAAAAATTGCCTTCACCTGCTTGCCTTGCAAATAGACTTAGTTTTGCTTTGAATGATTTTACATGCTTCCACATTTCATGTGCAAACAACCCCTTTCCCTGCAATGTCACATTCAATTCATTCAATTTCTCAAATACATCAGCTGCAAACATCATCTCGTATCTCCACTCCTCACATCCTATTTTTGTAACAAAATCATGAGATATCTTCTTCGTGTCCAGAAATAAGAGGATTTCATTCTGCAATGCCCAGACTCTTTTTATCACTTTGCCCAGGCTCAACCACCTCACCCTGTTGTGGTAAATTACGTCTTCATACTCTGCCTCCACATCCTCAAGAAAAGATTTGAACTGTCGATGGTGGAGTGCCCTTGCTCTGATTGTGTTCACCACACTAACAATAGGATCTACCACATGCTTTAAGTCCAGTGCAGCTTTACAAAGGCTCTCCTGATGCAAAATACAATGAAAAGACAAGATATCACTGTATGTGTCTTGTGCTTGTAACTTGTTTTTTAAAAGCTTAACCATACCTACATTTTTTCCAATGAAAGCGCTGGCCCCATCTGTTGTAATGCTTGCCATTTTGTTCCAGGACAAGCCACTTTTCTCCACGCAATTCACAGCACACTCAAGCAAGTCCTGACCAGTGGTTCTATCTTTCATTGATTCTAGGCCAAGTAATTCCTCTGTGATGATGAAATTTTCACTAATTCCACGGATAAAGATGAGTAATTGTGCAGTGTCTTCATTATCTGTGCTCTCATCCAGTGCCAAAGAAAACCAAACAAAATCTTTGCTCGCAGTCTTCAGCTGTTCTGTGAGTTCGTCACTAATTGAGTCAATGCGCAGCACTATAGTCCTTCTTGACAATGAAATGCTTTCAAATTTGCTTCTCACATCAGGACACAATACGCTTGCACACTCTACCATACACTGCTTAATAAACTCGCCATCCGAAAAAGGCTTGTTGCGTTTAGCAAGGTTGTAGGCTACCATTAAACTTGCTTCTGTAGCACTATTTTGAAGTGTTGATTGCTTTGTAAATAATTCTTGTTGCTTCTTCAGCCTTTTCACACACTCCGCAGCTTTTATTTTGCGTTCTTCCTTGGAAAGTTTGCAGCCAAATTCGCTATGTTTTGTTTCGTGGTGTCGTTTCAGATTGTACTCCTTAAATACGGCTATCGTTTCATGACACAATAAACACACTGCTTTATTCCCTGTATTACCAAAGAAATATTTGTTTGTCCATTCTTCATTAAACACACGACATTCATCACCGATTTTACGTTTTTTCGGAGGGTTCATGGTTTCACTAAAGTTGGAAATTTATATATTTACTGTTGCAAAGACAAAATTGAAATTAAACAGATCAACCGGGAAAGCACTGCGCATCGTTCCTACACTGCACATGCGTATTGACGTCGCCGTCCTAGTGGAAAATACGAGACAAATCTTCGGTCACGCACGGGAAGGAAATCTCGGTTCAAGGCGGATTTTTCTGACTGTCTTGGCGGGCCACAAAAAACTCTTAGCGGGCCGCATGTGGCCCGCGGGCCGCAATTTGCCCACCCCTGATATAGCTGTATTTTTTTAGCTATTTTCAGCAGCATGAAAGGCAACACCCTTTTTAAATGGTTGTATTACCATTTTGGGGGGAAAAAAAAATCAAAACCACGAAAAGTTCATTATTTGTCCTGGTAACAAATATCACAAGAACTGGGGAAAATAGGATGTGCAGGACCTATTCATCTGCAGTGATCTGCACTCTTTATGGCTGAAGATGCTAAATTTGAACAACTCACCAGATTGAAAAACAAAACTTGTAAAGTGATGTGACTGCACTGCGTCTGTTGGGAATGAACAGAGTCATGTGATCACTTACATAATGTAAATTACCATTCATGTAAGTATTTAGGTTTCTGTGGTGATCAATATAGTACTTCATTTCCCCATCTTTTCACTTAAACTATAAAAAGATTATCAGAGAAATAATAGTCAATAGTCACGTCTAATAACATAGCAACATGGCAAAACTCAAAACAGACAGTTTGCTGTCATTTTCTGCTGCCCATCATTAGACCTCTAGCTAAAACAGAATAAAATTGAGATTTTTACAAATAAAAATGATTTTCTCATCTTCTTGGGCATAAAAGAGAAAATACAATTCAGAGAGCCAGCACTTAAAACTTTTTCCCCTCATGATACTGGCAATGTGTATGTGGACAATTAAAGTGAATGAGGAAGTGTGTACTGTGCCATTCGGCAATTTTAGGAGTACTCAAGTGAGGTGGTGCTTTTCACAAATCAATATTACATTTATACCCACAAAAGTGTAAACAATTTTTTCATTGCATTTTTAGAAGATGAAGATGATGGTACACACAATGTGATACAAGCTCTAGTCTTTACTAACTTCTGTGGACTTAAAAGAAGCATTAGAATGTTAATTAAATTACACTGTCAAAGAGTACATGCTAACATAATTAAAAGCACCCACAAAAATTTCAAGTTGAAATTTAGTCCCGTTACACTGATCTGCATAATCTAGATGGATAGCTGTAAATCAAAAATTGTTAACTACTTACACAGACATGTAACTTAAGTGTATATGCAGTACCATAGCAAGATTAAAACAAAAATTATACTACCTTCCACGCAATCACAGTGGTGAGGTTACAAAACTTTCCCTGGCCAGCAATAATGCTTCTTAGCCTACTGTTTCCACCTGACAATTAGAGAACCATCTAAACTCAGTTGATCAGACTTTTATCTGGCTGTGTCAAAAAGCATAAAATCTGTGGTTTCCAGCATATGCAGAGGATCTCTGACTACTAAGTAGATGTTGAAATGATTCAATGTCATTGTATTTTATTAAACCAGATCATTTGTGTTTCAACCCTTATTAATGGCCACAAGCCTTGGGTAGAAAATAGTAATCTAACCTTTACTTAATATAACACCATTTATAGAATATACCATCACATTAAAAACAGCCCAGTATTGCTACAAGATGTGAAAATGTGGTTCCTCTGGAGAAGCTGCAAGGTGAAGAATTTAGGAAATCAGGAGACACTGAAACTAGACATGCTACTCCTCAAGATCAAATGAAACCAGATGAGGGAGTCTAGACACTGAGTGACAATTCTCTGTGAGCACATTCCAAGACAGGCACTACATACAGGAAGGAGATCCGGATGCAGTCCCAAGACATGCTGGACAGGTTATATACTTCTCAGTTGGCCTGGGAGCAACTGGAAACTGTTCAGGTGAAGGCTCAGACTACTTCTAGGGTCAATGAAGAGTTTGGTCTGCCCTGCCCAGCTTGTTGTCTTTGGACCCTTACACCATGACAAAGTGACTGCTTAATAAATACTATATCATTTTTAAAATAAAACAATGAAAAAAACAGTATATCATGTAAAAAAATACAATTTTTTTAATTATTCACAAAATAAGTTTATACTGTTCATGGTATGTGAAAATTAAAAAAAATAATGCACACATGCAACATACTGAACATTCCTACCTGCTCTGTGAAACGGATAGTAGTCCACAGTAATCTGACTAAAAGACAGCTGCATTGCTCCCCCTGTTATCCTCTTGTTAATCCCTGTTAGATACAGGCATGAAGAGTGAAAACTAAACCAACTCAAATTGACTGCTGCATACAATATAAATATAGTAATATTTTTATATTGATTACAATTGATATACCACTAAATAAATTCCTCTACGAAACATTAAACATAGGGGGATGGAAGAATTTTAAAAATTTTACATTAAAAATTTGATTCAAAATGATTCAATGAAAACTTAAAACATAAAGAAACGTTTTGAACAAATGCATATGTTAATGATGCTTAATGTAAAAAATTATTTTTAACATTTCTCCTTTGATGATGAATACAGAGTTTCAAACTGATCATACTTCAATACTGTACATGCTATTTTTATAAACCAGCTGTGCATAAGAACAGGGAATAAAACTGGACCAACTGGCTGACACTTGGATCAGGTTCTGTGATTTTCATAGGCCATAACAATGCATTAAAAACTTAAGCTTCCTTAACTTATCTTTTTGTTTTAATGATATAAAATAGGCACAGTACCTCTGTCCTTGGCGTGAATGTCATCGCAAATGTGCAGATCTAGATGGGTGATCTGCATGTGATGAGAAGTTTCTTTCACGTCATAGGAGTTAAACATCTTGTCAAAATCATTGTGGTCAGCTGCTGCTGCTGTCTGCTGAGTCTTCACTTGCTGAGCACTTTGGGCCGGAGCAGCATTCTGTGAAGGACAAGCAATGAGAAATGATAAATTATTAGCGGCTAAACACTGATTCGGGCATAACTTGATTACAACTGCGTTGCAAATATTACAAAAGCACAAAATGAATTTGAACACCCTAAAATATAATTATATGAATTATATATAAAATAAATATAACCAGGAAAAGGAAGGAATACAAAATAACGAAGATATTTAGCAAGCATGGGTAAGAAAAACAACCACTAGGGGGCAATGCATTATCACTGTATTCTCTGATAAGGGGTCACAAACTACATTAATTCAGAGGCGAATTTAAGAGTCAACATCATTAACCGTTAAATAATTGTTCATGGTTCAACTACATTTATCATACTAAGACAAACTATCAATAAAATTCTAAATACTAAAACAATTTAGAAAGTTTCATAACTGAAGGAAACTAGCCCAATATAAGGCTCCTTGCATTCTAATGTTTAAATCATTAGGAGTATAATATCTCTTGTTTTTTAATGGCATGGTATACTGGTATATCACAGATCTCCTTAGCCTATGAATGGTCTACCAGTGCATGAGGATGCATGTGAGATGATCGATAAAGAAGGCACTCATTCAGTAATTTAAAAGAAACAGAAAATATGTAGCTAAATGACATTAAGACACAACATTACTGTTTTAAAAACAAAACGATTGACATGTAAAACATGAATGTAAAGCTGTCTCTTCAAAAGAATAGGGAATGAAAATGCAGAAGCAATAAATTTGATAAAAACTGTGATATAAGTCAGCTATTTAGAATTGTCCAAGTAGAATTACAAAAAAGTCCTAGAATATGGCAAAGATAACAAAAAAGCTACTGCTGTCCCTGAATGTATTTAATACCACCTAACAATATACAGAATTCTGAAGTTCCACAGCTGAAGGACCTGTATGATTTGACTTGCTTAGAGTTAACCCTTCCCATCACAGTTGTGGGTTAAATCAGTTATCTCCAGATTTACAATAAAACATCTTTAGCCAATAAGCAACATTGTCTTTTTTTAATATACTGTACTTTCAAAGTTAAATGAAAGAGTAAAGAAAATTCATGTAGGCAGCTAAAACATATTTACTACACTGTTAGGTAACACTAAATGTGTTTTTCCAGTTGCCTCCACTCTTTTTCTTTGGCATCCAACACCCAAGTTGCGGCCAGTCTGCCGTTCGCGTTGTGAAGAGGGGGGCTGAACACACCCCAAAGGAGACGCGGTCGCTACTCCGAAACCCCCTCTTAAATGGTGATACAATGGGAAACAAATACAGTTTTATTTTTTACCTCCTCTTTGCTCGATCAGCTGCTGGATTGCTGCTGCTGCCGTGCCACATGATCTGCATCTAGCACGGCACTTCGAACATTTAAAAGCCTGTACAGCAGCTGTCCTACTCTTTGTCTTTTATTTCCGGCCCTGGCCGTGGTTAAATCTCTTGGCACTCTTGGACGTGAGTTCTTGATATTTTTAGTTTATAATTTAAAAATGGAATAAGAATCTGAAAATATAACAACACATTAAACTTCACTAAATTCTGAAAAGAATGATATCAAACATTTATATGTAGGTTTTCAAATAACCCCGATTTAAAGCGTGACAAAAAATGTGACATAGAAACGTCACATAAAATCGCTACACAAAATCGTTGCACTTTTTAGGCTTGCGATTTTATATATAGAGAGTAGATTAATTAGGAATACCACCATGAAAAACTGAACATTTTAAAAAAAAATGAATGTTTATACAGAAGATGTATTGCCACCAATTCATTTACTGAACTTGCTCAGTGCAATTTCATGGTGGCGAGCAGTCAGAGCCCATTTCTGAATCAACAGGAATAAAGCAGCCACCAAGCCTGGGTAGGGCATCAATTCATTGAAGGGCACATACAGTATTAATACAAGTTTTTAGGGTCATTATCCATATTACTAACCGAGAATGGTAAACCAGATATGGACGCAGGGACCTGCCCGTGGACGCAGGAGACATAGTGCGCAGGCGCCACACAAAGCGCCCCTCCCCAGAGTGAAACGGGAGAGACTACGAACGTGCGCAGGTGCCACACAAAGCCCCCCCCCCCCCCCCGCCCCACAGCGAAACGGGAGAGACTACGAACCGTCTGACATGCCGCAAGCAGGATAAAGCGAGGTCAGAAATAAAAGACAGAGTAGGAAACAAAGTAAAATGTCATAAAGAGGTTAAAGAACGGGGCCAAACACATGGAGAGCAGGTTACAGGAGTCAGACCCATGCCCCAGAGTGAAACGGGACAGACTACGGAGTACACACAGTAACATAAATAAGAAATGAGGCAACGCGCCCATAAACTCAAAAACGAAACAGCGCGATCCACCGAGATCACAGGAGTAATGGCTCAAAAACATCACAGCTCAACTAACGCGCGATCCACCGAGAACGAAGGAGTTACGGCTCAAAAACGACACAGCTCCACTAACAGAAATAAGAAATGAGGCAACGTGCCCACAGCACACAAAAAAGAGGAGTCAAACCCACACCCCAGAGTAAAACGGGACAGACTACGGAGTACACACACTAACATAAATAAGAAATGAGGCAACGCGCCAATAGCACACAAAAAAAGAGGAGTCAGACCCACGCTCCCGAGTGAAATGGGACAGACTACGGAGTCCACAAAGGGTCACACATCAACCCCGAGATTACGGCTCAAAACCGAAAGAGCTCCACTTACAGAAGTAAGAAATGAGGCAACGTGCCCATAGGCAACGACACCACCACACAAAACACAGGAGTCAGCCCCCCGACCCAGAGTGAAACGGTACTGACTATGGACTCCACAAAGGTTGACAAATCAAGCCCGAGATAGTACGGAAAGCGAATTGCAGTATGGAAATCGCCAGACACTACGAAAGGCGCATTCTCCTACAACGCGCAACTGAAATAAACGTCCACACTACACAGCAGAATCCACACACTTCTAAAAAACCGCAAGCAAACACCCGACATCATACAGAAACCCCACAAATACGGACAAAACAACATATTTGAATCACATTATCCCCGCCCCAGAGTGAAATGGGACAGACTACGGAGTCCACAAGGGTTCACAAATCAAGCCAGACATAGTACGGAAAATGAATTGTACTACGGAAATCGCCAAATACTACGAAAGGCGTATTCGCCTACAACGCGCGACTGAAATACACGTACACACTACACAGTAGAATCCACGCACTTCTAAAAAAAACGCAAGCAAACACCTGACATCATACAGAAATCCCACAAATACGGACAATACAACATATTTGAATCACATTATCCCCGCCCCAGAGTGAAACGGGACAGACTACGGAGTCCACATAGGTTCACAAATCAAGCCCGAGATAGTACGGAAAGCGAATTGTAGTACGGAAATTGCCAAATACTACGACAGGCATATTCGCCTACAACGCACAACTGAAATAAACGTCCACACTACACAGCGGAATCCATGCACTTCTAAGAAACCGCAAGCAAACACCCGACATCATACAGAAATCCGACAAATACGGACAAAACAACATATTTGAATCACATTACAGTAATACAATATTAACAGTACAACCACAGATAACACAGGCGCAACACCTGATGGGTAATAAGAATAAACGAACGATCCGTATTACACATACATCATCCTCACACGTACAAACTATACAGCATAGGTGAATCTCATTACAGTGATGCATTATTAACAGTACAGCCACAGAAAACGCTCCATATTAACAGTAACTGCAATCATCCATATTACTTACCCATATTACTAACGGTAAACAGCAGGCACGGGTTCAAAACGCCGGGGGTAGGCAAAAGACAGAATAGACAACAAAGTAAAACGTCATAAAGAGGTTATAATGCAAGGAGGCCAAACACATGCAGAGCAGGTTACAGATAATGAAAACTGCAATTCAAAAGACTCAAACAAAAACGTGGGCACGAAACACATTCAGAGCAAGATACAGAAAATGAAAGCAGAAATAAACGACAGTGTCAAACAAAGAACGTAAACATTGCATTAGCACAAAAAAAGAGAAATTATTACTCTGAGAAATGACTAAACGGCGAATAGTGATCGAATATATGGACACAGGTGATATGTCAGATGTATGTAAATATTGTAAGGCTGTTTTACCTCACATGCATTTATTGCTTACTTTCCAAAACAAATTGAAAACTACTGATGATGTGGATCGCTTTGTCTGTGCTGGAATTCCCAAACCTATCCTGAATTATTGTACACAGTCATTAAACACATGTCTCACGGACCTGATTTAAAGGATTCAGCACATTGGGACTCAAAGGATTCCAAATATTGTTTTTACGTAAGTTCTGAAATAAAAGTGAAATTAATGAAATAGCAAAAATCTTAAAGGTGTGTATCCGGAACACCAAACACAGGGGGTTGGCGAGCGAAGCGAGCAGGGGGCGAAGCCCCCTAGTTGTCTCAGATTCAGAGAACAAGGTGCACGCTGACAACTAGTCATAACATCCAAAATTCACCAGTCAGACTAAGGTGCCTGTCTTTAGGACACAGGAGGAAAACCAGAGAACCTTGAGGAAGACTCACATAGGCATTGGATCTAAACCTACACATGCACACAAACCGAATTCAAGGTTAGTATGCTACTGAGAACAAAGGATGTTTTGTTTGTCCAACAGACACAGTAAATTGCATGCTATTTTCTGAATTAAGTAAATAATATTTTTATAAAACAATATCAGACAATTACTGCAACATCACATTAATTTCACTTTTCATTGTTTGTTAAACAACTATGCCATTATTTGATTTATGTAGTTAGAATATGTATAGTGTACTAGTGAAAAAAATGTATGTAAAGAATTTGAATTGGCAAAATGGTCAACAGTGAAATACAAAGGAGATTACTTTCTCCTGTGATTTTAAAAGGATTAAAGGATTACGAGAAAAAATTGAAGTTATGTTAACATACAGAAATTATAATATATGCACTGTAAACACACACAGTATCTGCTTCAACAGAGTATTGAGAGTATTGAGCAAGGGCTAAAATAATCTGCACAAAATTGCACATTTTGGGGACATGAAACAGGCACACACCTGTCTACATAAGGTCCCACAGTTGACAGTTCATGTCAGAGCACAAACCAAGCATGAAGTCAAAGGAATTGTCTGTAGACCTCTGAGACAGGATTGTCTCAAGTCAAAAATCTGGGGAAGGTTACAGAAAAATTTCTGCTGCTTTTGAAGGTCCCAATGAGCACAGTGGCCTCCATCATCTGTAAGTGTAAGAAGTTCGAAACCACCAGGACTCTTCCTAGAGCTGGCCGGCCATCTAAACTGAGTGATCGGAGGAGAAGGGCCTTAGTCAGGGAGGTGACCAAGAACCCGATGGTCACTCTGTCAGAGCTCCAGAGGTCCTCTGTGGAGAGAGGAGAACCTTCCAGATGGACAACCATCTCTGCAGCAATCCACCAATAAGGCCTGTATGGTAGAGTGGCCAGACGGAAGCCACTCCTTAGTAAAAGGCACATGGCAGCCCGCCTGGAGTTTGCCAAAAGACACCTGAAGGACTCTCAGACTATGAGAAAGAAAATTCTCTGGTCTGATGAAACAAAGATTGAACTCTTTGGTGTGAATGCCAGGCATCACGTTTGGAGGAAACCAGGCACCGCTCATCACCAGGCCAATACCATCCCTACAGTGAAGCATGGTGGTGGCAGCATCATGCTGTGGGGATGTTTTTCAGTGGCAGGGACTGGGAAACTAGTCAGGATAAAGGGAAAGATGACTACAGCAATGTACAGAGACATCCTGGATGAAAACCTGCTCCAGAGCGCTCTTGACCTCAGACTGGGGTGACGGTTCATCTTTCAGCAGGACAATGACCCTAAGCACACAGCCAAGATATCAAAGGAGTGGCTTCAGGACAACTCTGTGAATGTCCTTGAGTTGCCCAGCCAGAGCCCAGACTTGAATCCGATTGAACATCTCTGGAAAGATCTTAAAATGGCTGTGCACCGATGCTTCCCATCCAACCTGATGGAGCTGGAGAGGTGCTGCAAAGAGGAATGGGCGAAACTGGCCAAGGATAGGTGTGCCAAGCTTGTGGCATCATATTCAAAAAGACTTGAGGCTGTAATTGCTTCTCAGTTTTTTTTATTTTTAATAAATTTGCAAAACCCTCAAACTTTTTTCACGTTGTCATTATGGAGTGTTGTGTGTAGAATTCTGAGGAGAAAAATAAATTTAATCCATTTTGGAATAAGGCTGTAACATAACAAAATGTGGAAAAAGTGATGCGCTGTGAATACTTTCTGGATGCACTGTATACAGGTTTAATTTGAGGAGGACAATAAAGAAGCCAATATGAAAAAAATCTACCTTAGTAAAAGGACAAGTGTCTGTATATGTGTGTCCATCTGGTTGTTGGGTTTTTGAAGAAAATTTTAAAATAGGCAAAGCATGTAGAAGAAGGGTCATGAAAATGATAATAAAAATAACAAATAAGAGTTTAACAATAAGAAAATTGGTCTTATAGACCTAGTCTGTTGTCTGACATTATATGCAGGCAACAGCAGCATCGTAGAACCTTTCTTGCATTTCGCTCAGGGCACATGAACAAAGTTTATAGCTGTAATGCTTAACAAATAATAACTTTACGTGGTGGGCAACAGATAAGGGACAATAAATCAACAATAAGGAATCCAGCACAAAAAAAAAGAGGGATGTGATGCATCAGAGCAGGGATGATGAATTGCCTGAAGAAAGGGGTGTGTGACTAAATAAGGATGCCCATGCACACATAATAGCGTAGGTGGTACAGACCTCAGAGAGGCTGGAAGAATGGCACCCGAGGAATGCAGAAGCCACAGCGATGTTATATTTTCATTAGGATTTTTTTTTCTGGTAGGTATTCAATCAAAAATGTATCACAGTAGCCAAGTGATTATTGTTGCCATTTCACAAAACTGTGACAGCTGCACATTCTTCCTGTGAATTTTCACCAAGGGATATCTTACCTTGGTTGTCCAGAGTCATACTGTCAGATCATTTGGAAACTCTAAGTATCCAATATATGGTGGTATCAGTGTATGAAGCCTATTAAGCAACATTTTTAGCCAGAATAAAGGCGAGACATCTGCAACTCTGACCACAAGAAAATAGTTTTGAAAGATATGGATGATGTCACTCTTTATTCAAAATATAAAAGGTCTAATAATTTTGACTGCAAAAGATGTTTACCTTAAGTCCAGCAACATATGGTAATATTATACAAGAAAATAAATGTATGGTTTATTTTTAAGCAGGAGAGTGTAAAGAGTTTA
Organism: Erpetoichthys calabaricus; assembly: GCF_900747795.2. Taxonomy (NCBI): domain Eukaryota; kingdom Metazoa; phylum Chordata; class Cladistia; order Polypteriformes; family Polypteridae; genus Erpetoichthys; species Erpetoichthys calabaricus. The sequence continues at coordinate 294,106,040 of NC_041394.2, forward strand.
AAATGTAACCAAGACCACTAAGCAAAATAAAGGGGCTTATCATATTATACATCATAGTCAAAGATAGCAGTATGATTTTTTGAATTATACTGGATTATAAAGCTATAACATGCCATTGTTTCAAATTATACTGTATCTCTTAATGTAGCACTATGAGAAATTTGGCCAGAATCCCAGAAGCTAAATCATGTCAAAATGGTGTCATTTACTGACCTCAGACAACAAGACTGGATGCTAAAAATAAGAAGAATTAAAGAAAAAAGATTCACAAAATCACAAAGCAGATAAGCTAAAAGTTACAATTTCGGTTACAGAAAAAAAAACACTTCAGCCTAAGGCAAGGTAACAAATGCAGTCAGCAGCCACACACTTTATCCAAATAGCAAGTCTAAGCTGTTTATGCCATTTGACATGAAATGCTACACAATTTGCATTCAAGCCAAACACACGTACAGTATGTGCCATGATTAAAATTACACGTAAGGCTGCAGGAAAGCCATTATGGAATAGCAAGTCTCATCTGTCAAAATGATGTTACAATGCCCACAGAAAGGTTTTGGATTTTTTTCTAATTTTTTAATGGGGAAATCTCAAATTATAACAAACGGATGCCAGTTTCCTTGTGTTCTTTTTTAGAACTTGAAACATCATTGAAACATCATCGCAGATCAGTTTAAATACCTAGGAGGAAACATCACAAGTAAACACAGAGCTGTTTATCAACAAAATTTTGCTGTCTGCATGGAAAAAATTAAGCAAGACTTGCATAAATGATCTACCCTTCATCTCACTTTAGCTGGAAGAATTAACACTGTCAAGATGAATATCCTTCCTAAGCTTCTTTTTCTATTTCAAAACATTCCAATATACACCAATACATCATTTTTTAAGAAGTTAGATTCAATCATAACTTAATTTATTTGGATTTCAAACCATCCACGTATTCAAAGGGCGAGCCCACAAAGACCTTTTATTACTGGGCGGCAAATATACAAGCTATAAAAACCTGGACTGACACAAATAATTCAACATACAGGCTTGGTCTGCAATAGAAATAAAATCCTGCAGTACTTCTTTATATTCCTTGCTTTGTACCCCAATAAGTACAAGCTATCGCCAATATACTAACAACCCAATTGTGCTTCATTCACTCAGAATATGGAACCAATGTAGGAAGTATTTTAAGATAAGAGAAATTTTTATCTGTGGCACTTCTGCACGATAACCACCTTTTTCCACCCTGTCAAATGTACACAGATGTTAAAGTATGTAAAACATCCACAATATCACTTAGAGATCTGTACATAGACAACGTCTTTGCATCCTACAAACTATTACAATACAAATTTAACTTTCCAGCAACACACTTATTTCACTACCTCCAAATCAGAAACTTTGTTAAACAAAATCTACCCAATTTTCCTCACCTCCCACCAACCTCTATTCCGGAAAAAAAATTGATCAGTCTTGAGGACTCAGACAGCATTTCTGTAATATATAAAACCTTTCAAAAGTCCCTCCCTTTCAAAGATCCCAGAGTACTGTGGGAAAAGGATCGAATACTCAACATTTCAAACAAGGAGTGGAAGGCAGCCATGCATAGAATTCACTGTAGCACCATATGCTCAAAGCAAGCAATTATTCAACTTAAAATTATATATCAAGCATGTCTTGTTTAAAATTGTCCAAACTGCAAACGTTGCAATCAAGTTCCACCCTCACTGGGCCACATGTTTTGGACGTGCACTAAATTAACATCATTTTGGACCAAAATCTTTAAATGCCTATCAGATAGCCTTGGTGTTACAATCCCTCCTAATCCACTAACAGCTGTGTTTGGTGTACTCCCAGATGGGCTTAAAGAGGAGAAGGACAAACAAACTGTGATTGCCTTCACTATACTACTGGCACGTAGACTTATCTTGCTCAACTGGAAGAATCCTAACTCACCTCTTTTAAGTCAGTGGATAACTGATGTAATATACTATTTGAAATTGGAAAAAATCAAATTCTCTCTTAGAGGATCTGTTCAAAACTCTTTCACCTGGCAGGATCTAATCAATAACATTTTAGAGTAAGCACTTAAATTGAGGAAGTGGATTCACTTCCCTTTTTTACTCTATTTATTATTATTTATTTATTTTTCCTACTATTAAAGTTTTACTCTGTTGGCCTAGCTCTCTTTCTCATGGGTGGGGGCTGATTTGTGAACCATTTATAGTGAGATACCTTTCTTTTGACAATGGCAAATTTCTATTCATTAATACTCTTTTCTGGATAAAAAAAAAATGACACCAAAATCTATGGAAGAATTTGACCCTGCTGTATGAGTTATTTTCAGTTTTTCAGTTTCAGTTACAGAGAGTAACAGAGGCTAGAAGAAAGCAATAACTATTATTGGTGAAATTAGCTCTTTGTCAAATATAACAAATGTCAAGCATGGTAACATGCACACATTGTAATAAATATGATGTGATTTGTTTATTTTTATTTTCATGCTTGCAACTTGAGGGAACAAGGGTCTTGAATTCCTTTACAGATCAATGGCCATGACTGGGCTCTCGGTGACCTTGTGATGGAAACAGCAGCTTTAGAAAATCAATGAATAGATTTCAGGAGAAACACATCAGTGTACATAAGGTTTTAACAATAAAAGTGCATGTTTAAGTAGATACTACATGGCTTTTTATGTAAAACCATGAAATTACTGAAGAAACATGGATTTATGAAGGTATATAAACATTTCTTGTTTGTTGAATGTTCAAAGGAGTACAGTCTCATCCATCAGTAAGAAGCAAAAAAGAAATAAGGACTCATTTAGACTCTCCCCAGAGCAGACTGTAATCCCAAACATTAACCTGGTCATTTAAGTGGACAAGAATCCAATGACAATGCAGCCAAAACTGCAGAGTTTTGAAATATTTGAAATTTGTGCACAGTATTTTCAGTTATGTGGTTACCCTGAAAAACACTGCCACATAACAGGGAACCTGAACTTGACTGGAATGAATGCATCTCTGAGAAAATATATCAAATGATTCTCTCTACCCCCATTTAACAAAATCCTAACCATGACACAGAATTGTGCTGGAAATGTTCTGGAAATAAATGTTCCTCAGCACCAAATAAAGCAACACTTCCAAATAAGAGTCCTTGAGCAGCCAGGCCAAAGTTCAAAACTGGATCCCTAACACAAACTTGACAGTATGAACAAATAAGCAAGGAAGAATGGATGCGAGTCTACAAATCCAGTCGAGCAAAGCTCATGCATATATACATACAAAATGTAACAAGAATTTTGCCATTACTCAACCCTAAAAACTTTGTAATGTCAAAACGAAAAAGAATTCAATAGGTCATACAAGATTAATCATGTAAATTTGACTCCCTCTGAACCATCTAATTTTGTTTAGATGACACATGATGCGATTAATGGAGTTTACCTGTGTGCTGTCAGGGTGTTTCACATAACTTTGAATTCTTAAGACAATTAACATTTTCTAAAGCAATAGAAATTTCTCTGAAATGAAGAACAGCAAATAAGCCACATCTAGGTACTGCAGTTCATTCTGCAACTTGAAGAAGGGCACTGATTGGACTGTGGGATAACCAAAGGTCTATAACTTTGAAATAATAAAGGTGTGCTTAAAACATATTGGCTTAATGGGAATATGGCAACATTTTCATCAAGTCTGGATATAAGATACCGGAAAGAATGTAGTGGGATCTGAGGCTCGGTGAAGTGAGTGGTGTACTGACTGACCAGAAAGAAATTGGGATCAGATAGTTTTGGGGTTTTTTTTCTCTCCTCAGATGCAATCTTGAAGGTGCACACTGTTTTGAATTCGTTCTCAGAAATTTTAAGAAACAGAGTAGGGCTGGAGTTTCAATTGCTAACCAGAACAATATACTGTAATATATAAACTTTAGGTACATTTTGGCTAGCTGTCTGCTTTGCTTCCATTCCTATTTTATTAAATAGAAGCAGCCTTTAGTAACTTAGGAGTATGAGTAAAGAAAAATGCACTCAATGAAAGCCAAGCTACACCCATGATTTGACATAATTTAAGAAAGTTTGTGAAGCATAATTCTTGTCAGGATTCATCAAAACACACCTGGAGCTTACAGTTGTGGCCAAAAGTTTTGAGAATGACACAAGTATTGGTTTTCACAAAGTTTGCTGCTTCAGTGTTTTTAGATCTTTTTGTCAGATGTTCCTGTGGTATACTGAAGTACAATTACAAGCATTTCATAAGTTTCAAAGGCTTTTATTGACAATTACATTAAGTTTACGCAAAGATTCAATATTTGCAGTGTTGGTCTTTCTTTTCCTAGACCTCTGCAATTCACCCTGGCATGCTGTCAATCAACTTCTGGCTGAGAAGCAACCCCACACATGAATGGTCTCTGAATGCTTTACTGTTGGCATGAAACCGGACTGATGGTAGTGCTCACCTTTACTCCGGATGCCCCAAACAATCCGAAAGGGGATTCATCAGAGAAAATGACCCCAGAACCTCAACAGTCCATTCCTTGTACCTTATGCAGAATATCAGTTTGTCCCTGATGTTTTTCTTGGAGAGAAGTGGTTTCTTGCTGCCCTTCTTGACACCCTGCCATCATCCAAAAGTCTTTGCCTCACTGTGCGTGCAGATGCACTCACACCTGCCTGCTGCCATTCCTGAGCAAGCTCTGAACTGGTGGTGGCCCCCGATCCCACAGCTAAATCAACTTTAGGAGATGGTCCTGGCACTTGCTGGACTTTCTTGGGTGCCCTGAAGCCTTCTTCACAACAATTGAACCTCTCTATTCGAATTCAGTCAGCATAACAGAATGATCTCCAGCCTTGTCCTCATCAATACTCTCACCTGTGTTAACAAGAGGATCACTGAAATGATGTCAGCAGGTCCCTTTGTGGCAGGGCTGAAATGCAGTGGAAATGGGTTTTTGGGATTAAGTTCTTTTTCATGACAAAGAGGGACTTTGCAATTAATTGCAATTCATCTGATCACTCTTCATAACATTCTGGAGTACATGCAAATTGCGTTCATAAAAACCGAGGCAGCAAACTTTGTGAAAATTAATATTTGTGTCATTCTCAAAACTTTTGGCCACAACTATATGTGAAATGATTGGCTTACAGAGACACGAATGAATTGTATTAATCACAAATTAGGGTAGGCTAAATTTTCTTGTTGCTTTTGCAGTAAGAATATGCCCTGAAAAGTAGCAATGGAAAAAGGATAAAAATGAAAAAAAAACTACTTGCTTCCATACAATATAACTGAGCATGAAAGATTTGCACTAGTTAAAACATGTTCAGATAATTAACTGTTGCATGCTTGAAATTGAATAAAACAGAATGAACAGTGGTTCTTACATTAATCTGATGGTTTTTTTTTGGAAAGGTCCATGTATTACACCATGTAATCATAAAACAATCAAAAATTGAACTACTGTAAGCTAGTAATAAAATAGATGAACCATATTACACATATGTACCTGGGGATCACCTTCCTAGTTGTGTTGAGGTAAGCGGTACCACAGTGGGACAAGAATGGCAGCTATTGCTAATGGTTTCTCCCTTTCCACCTACAGCTTCCAGAAGCCACCAGGAGAGGGCAACTGACTCAACTGCATTGCCCAGAGCTGGCCTTAATAAAGACCCAATGGTCTCCAGAGGAAGTTGTCTGCTTTTTGGACCCAAATTCGGCCTGGAGCAAGCTCCAACATGATTTCTGAACCTCCCTATCGGAAACTGTTTTCTGTTGAACTGGCCAATGCGTCATAATTTTCTATTGTTGGTGCCACTGGGCACGGTTTTTATTTGTTGTTTTTTATGCTAATTAAAAAAGGATACCTGGCTGTTGCCCCAATATTGCTAAGCAGTTCATGCAATGGTACTTGCATGTTCACCGTCATTTTCCTTCCTAAGAATATATAAAATGACAAATCTTAGTGTTATCTTGATCTGAACTGTTTATGTGACACTTGCAGAAATTTTACCATCACAACATACTGAAGTATATAATGGTTTCAGAAAGATATTTTTTTCAATAAAAAAAACAGACATATGAAATGGCTATAAAATGACCACTAATATTTTGGCCTTAAAGCTACTGCAAGTACTTTGTTTTATGAAAGTGTAAATTGCACATGAACCAGAAAAAAAGAACAGATATTAATCACAGAGTCCAGCAGGTTTCCTGTATATGCTTATAATGCACTTTTAACATTTCCTGTCATTAATCACGTACACATCCAATTAACATGCAGGCAGGTAAGTGATTAGCTACAAATGAAGCAGCAAACTTTCAAGCTCAATCCTTTACCTATTACATCACTTTTTTTTTTCTTTTAGAAGGCGATGAAGGAGTAAATGTTCCCTTATTAACTTGATGTACAACATGCAACTGCCTAATTATAGTGTTAATTATACTATAAATGGTTCATGGTGCTATTAGTCTGCATCAATGTATTAAAAGCTAAGTAGAAGCCTGAGCATTTTAAGAGAAAGAAATACGCACATAATTACATGCTGCAAAATACGTGGCCAGCAGGGGAGAATGATGCAATGTCTCTTGCAGCATGAGTGTACGGATGAAAATGTTGGATCTGTCTATACATTTGTGGACAGATAATTTAAATATTCACTCATATATTACATGTACACATTGGCATTTATTTAAATATCTGATGATGTATCCAAACATATCTTCAAATAACAACATCAAAGTACAATGTTTTCCACACTTTTACAAATATTAGGTGAAGTGACACACTTGTGTTGTGCAGGTCTAAGCCACTATGCCTTATGCCCAAAAGTACAATTTGCTGAGATGCACAAATGTTTAACACTTATTTCAAACACTGCTTACATCAGTAGTTGGGTTTGAATGTTTTATCTTGATTTCTATTCCCACTTCTCAGCTCCATTAGTGCTTTTGTCAGAAAGTCAATTGTGTGTCTCATTCAGGAAAACAAAACAAAAATGAAAGAGTTAAAACCACCAAGAAGCCTTGTAAAAATATTTTGATCAGCACACTCTGGCAACTTAAAATGCAAGTGAAGGTCCTTTGTTTTTGTCAAAATTGGATAGCCTCATTAAAGAAGTGCTGCCAAAGTAAACTCTGTCATCTGTATCCTACCCAGCCTGGGGCTTCTCAGTTAAGCATAGACTGGTACACAGTTACTTGGGCTGTCTTTATACAAATATTAGTTATGCTGGAGACACCGGTCCAATGTGAATAAGCAAAAACAAATATCCCATATTAGTAATGCTTCAAAACTAAATGAACTAGCTACTAGGCCTAACTCTACCCCGTTTTGTATGACATATTATTAAACACCATATTTTGCTTTTTCTCACTTTTTATCCAGCAGCTTCCATGTGCTGATGTCAAAATCCAAACAACACTGCACTTGGTCTTTAGGAGAGATGTACTTCCATCATGACACGTATTTGTGAAACAAAATACCATTTCCACAGCAACACTAGTAAATGGCCTCAGGCCAGATGTTCATGATCAGCAAACCAAAGTTCATATCCACTGTAAAGCAATTACACAATTCCAAATCTTACTTTTCCAATAGTTTATCACAAACAAAGTCTAAGCCAGTGATTCTCAAACTGTGGGGCATGCCCAAAAAAGGTGGCGTGAATGTTGCCATATGTGGCGTAATTTTGCTATTCGTAGGGAAATTTTAAACTTGTAGCGGTGTATCGGCAGCAAAAAATATAGGAATAAATTTTACTAGGGTTTCAAAAAATGTTAGGGGGGGGCACGATTAAAACTGTTATGAAAACTCGGGTTGCAAATACTTAAAGGTTGAGAAACACTGGTCTAAGCAGTCAATGTGTGCCTGTCTTTAAGAAGCGGTCTAAAGCATCCACTTTGGAGTAGACACTCTCACTGCAAGTCTAAGCAGCCAAGAGTTCCCTGTCTTCCATAGAGACACACTCTTAACTGACTGTATTTTAAGCAGTCTAAAGTAGCTACACAACTTGTTGTTTTTGGTTCAAAACTCCCCCACCCCCCCCAAACGAAAACCTCCCCAATGCAAGTTTAAAGGGAGCAGTCACTTCAACACCACCACAAAACACTGCCGAGCTGTTTACAGATTTCACACTACAATTCTCCATGAATAAGTGAGTCCACAGTAAAACTTTCAATTTTAACTTTCTACATTTAAACTTTACATATTGGTTCATTTTTACCCCTTGAACAGAGCTCAGAATAAGATCATCATCCTTGTTGGAATGTTGGAACCATTTTATTTCTAAGCCGGCAATCAGAAGTAAGCTCCAAGATGGTATCAAAAGAAAAACACAAACTATACTAACCAAAGCAGCTCCTTTATCAAGACTCGGGGCATTTTACCTTTCTACAAGCTGAAAGATTTCCAGCTTAACCATTACTCTTTAGCTGTCAATAGTTTCAAGTGTCCTTTATAAGGTTAGGTTAGAGGAGGCTGCAGAAATGGCAACATATTAATGGCTTTTTAAAGATACAAGAAAGAGCCAGGTAACCAAGTTTGTGCATTTTTAGGTTAAGGGAAAAGTTGCAGCCTTCATGGACTATTATTGATTAAGAAATAATATGCTGCAGTGCAGACAAAATACATGTTCTGGACCCTCTTAGATAAACCATGAAATCATGCAGGGACAATGACTGCCAATAGCCATTATGCCGGGTTTATACTTAATACGATGCGACGTGTGCGCCTGTGAACGCTAAGGCTAGGCAAGCGTTGTATTGTTTATACTTGCACACAAACTTTACCCAATCTGGAAGATTCCACCAGGTGGCAGTGCAAGATATCATCATGGTGAGAACAGGTTCGGCTTCGCCGTGTTGTGAATTGCCTTAAACATCCATTAAATTCCAAGGACACCTTACCACAATATCTCTGAAAAGGATGGACATTTAATGATTAAATCGATCAATCCAGGGATGTGCCCATTCCAGCTAGCATTGGGCATGAGGCAGAAACAATCCCTGGACGGGGCATCAGCTCATTGCAAAGTGAATACAAGCACACACATACACTAGCATTATTTTAGCATTACCAAATCCCCAAACCTGCATGTCTTTGGAAGGAAACCGGAGCACACTGTGGAAACCCACCAGGAAAACATGCAAATTCCAGGCAGGAAACACCAGGGACAGCAGCGCTATGCTCCGCCACCGTGTTGCCCCAATATGTGTGATTATTAACAGAATTCATTATTTAAATTAAGTTAATAATTTAGCTGTAAAATATAATATTCACAGTTTAATGCATTTCATCATGAAAGTGATATAAAGTATAAATTTAAGGATTCTAAATGTGCAGAGAGCTGGAATATCATAAATTTAATGTGTTCTGTGTGGTGATCTATTGCTGCTTGCTGCTGCTGTCAGGTCAAGAGGAAGGCCCAAAAGCATGTAACAATTAACAACTGGGTCGGTTTTAAGATGACGTTTACGACGGTCTACTTTAATGACAAAGTAAACTACGAGATTGAAGTGGACATTTCGAGATTTAAGCTAAAATTTCCACTTCAATCACAAAATACACCTTTTCACTGTGTCCCTAACTTGTTTATCTCTGTTGCTCAAATATGCACTGTACATTCTGGTGCTGTTGTGAACGTGCAAAAAAAGGACTTCAGATGATATGTGAGATCTTTAAAATGTATCTTGTTATTACGATGGGGAATATGCAACGCTTAAATATAAAAGCATTCATCAAACATTGAAGCACACGCATCGATCCTGTAGGATCCGCATAGTGGCTTTCTGTCACATGTAGATAGTAAACAGAGACCCTGACATCATGTTCCGACTTTATCACACTGCGCCCCCCGACTTTTTGCTGGTATTGCAACTC